>NW_007253556.1:3214-4062 GCF_000164805.1 Carlito syrichta | reverse complement strand
TGCAAAAGACAATCACATTTCTATACACCAATAATAAACAAACAGAAACCCAAATAAGAAGCACAATTCCATTCACAATAGCCACAAAAAAAATGAAATACCAGCCAGGCTCGGTGGCTCAGCCTGTAATCCCACGCCTTTGGGAGGCTGAGATGAATGGATTGCCTGAGCCCGCGGGTTTGAGACCCGCCTGGGCACCGAGACCTCATCTCTACAATAAATCAAAAAATCAGCCGGGCATGGTAGTGCATGCCTGTAATTCTAGCTACTCAGAAGGCTGAGGCAGAAGGATTGCCGGAGCCCAGCCGGTTGAGGCTGTGGTGGCCGGGAGCAGCCACTGCACTCCAGTCTGGGTGATAGAGTGAGACTCCAACTCAAAAAAAAAAATGAAATACCTTGGCATCTTCCTAACCAGAGATGTGAAAGACCTTTACAATGAAAACTACAAAACTCTGCTCAAAGAAATCGAAGATGCCACAAACAAGTGAAAAAATATCCCATGATCATAGATTGGAAGAATCATATTGTGAAGATGTCCATCTTACCTAAGGCAATCTACAGATTGAATGTAATACCTATCAAATTACCAGCAACATTCTGCTCAGACCTAGAAAAGACAACACAGGAATTCATATGGAAACACAAACGTCCAAGAATAGCCAGAACAATCCTCAGAAAAAAAAACAAAGCAGGTGGTATCACATTGCCAAACTTGAAACTTTACTATAAAGCTACAATCATCAAAACAGTTTGGTATTGGTATAGGAACAGGCATATAGACCAATGGAATAGAATTGAGATACCAGAAGCAAAACCTCAATTTCTCAACCAACTCATCTTCGACAAGC
>NW_007253556.1:0-2374 GCF_000164805.1 Carlito syrichta | reverse complement strand
AAATCATGAATTTCACAGCAACCTGGATGGAACTAAAGTCTATAATACTGAGTGACCTCTTACAGAAACAAAGATCTGAGTATCACATATTCTCACTCATATAGTGGACCTTGACCATCCAACGCACTACCATAAGAAGATGACTGACAGTGGTGGGAAACTATGGTGGGGGAGGGACTAATGGTAGTAAACAACTGTCTCGGAATGGGGAGACACCTGTTATCAACAAGGGGGCCTGAATGAAGCATATTTGTATACTTAACCCTTAACTGTACCCTACAATATCAAAATAAAATATTGATAAATATAAAAAAAAAAAAAGAGTTTCCATAATGTAGGTAAAATTAGGAAAGCTAATAGGATTTAAGTTAGTCGTTTTAGGTGTTGTATACGCATAATCTTTAGAAGATATTGATTATTAGAACATCATGATGCTAGTAGAGATTGTTGCATTATTTTTGAGGTACATTAACCAAGCATTAAAACAGTAAGATAATTTTGGGGTTGTTCTTCCTTATGCCTGAGAAACACCTGGAGGGTAGAGGCGGGGTGCCCCTCACCCACCTGGCTTTGTGTTCATGTGAAAGTCTTGAGATTTTGCCCACCAAACTTTAGGATAAAAGGCTTACTGTTTGTTCTATTTAATGACTTCTGTTCAATCTTTAATCAGTTGTCCAGTCTCTTTCTTCTTTCTAATATCTATCCCTCCAGTTTAATCGCTGACGCTGTCTTTCCTACCAGGGACCCCCAATCTCTGCAGGAGCTGGCCCCGCTGCAAGTCTCTATGTCCTGATGCTTATGCTGTTTAAATGCATGTCAGTTCATTTCATGGTGGGGTCTATGCCCACCCTTCCTGCTGAGCAGACCTGACACTGGTGCTCACTTGTCACTGACAGATGCCATGAAAGTGATACTGTGTGACTTCTCAGTTTTGTTTGAAAATGACATGAGTCATTGTCTAATTCATTCATATCACTCACCAGTGGACCTTTAGGCCACCAAGTCAAAGCTCTGAATGCCCTAGGACTTCCCTACTGCTAGGAATCTGAGGCCAAATAGAAAGGCTCATGTAACTTTTGCTCCAGCACAATCAACTTTTACTGCAGACCTGTGAATGAGTCCAAACTCTTGCAATAAATTCAGTGTTATCCAGTGACTCTTCTTAGTAGTCCCACTCCATGCTGTGAGAGAATGAAGTTTTTCTCTCAGCTTTCTTCAAAAGAAATTCTGCAATCTCCTTCCTCTGTGACAGTGTTTTACTTACTAAAAAAAAGAATGGGTGTTAATATTCAGATAATGTGGAAACATTCAGCAGGTTAGCACAGATTTACGTTGTATGTGAGTATGCCGCTAGAAGTTGCTTTTACTGAATATCACTGGGTAATATCTCTCTGTAAGTGAAACAGACAAAAAACAAATCTACACTTTAACTTGCTTATCTCTGAAAGTGCTTCATTCTTTGAACTAAAAGAAATGATTATAACACTCTAGCCTTTAGCATACACACAGTATTTGCTTTTTATTTTAAAGATTTAGGTCTATGCACTATTTTTATACTTTCATATATGGAGAGAGAGATATATAATACATATATATGATGAAAATATGTGGGATACAAGTCAAGATTAGGTACATAAGTGGTCTAGTGCAGGTGAAGTTTGGGTCTCCCATTGTCCCTCACTTCACTTGGTTTAGGATCAGGTACCATGATGATGTTATGTGTCCCCCTCGCCTGGCATTGTCCCACTATTGCCAACCTATTTCTTGTACTGTTATGATAAATGTTCAAGGTCCACTTATGAGTAAAAGTATGTGATATTCAGTTCTTTGTTTCTGTGATAGATAGTATGACAGATTCTAAATTCATCCAAGTTGCTGTGAAGCCCAAAACTTTGTCCTTCTTTATGACTGCATAATATTCCATCATGGATATGTAACCTTATAAAACTGAAAACTTTTGCATAGAAAAAGAAACCATCAAGAGAGCAGAGAGACAGACCACAGAATGGGAAAAACAAATATTTGCCAATTGTTTACCTGTTAACATCCAGGATGTATAAAGACCTTAAATGTGCCAAAAGGAAGAGAACAAACAGCCCTTTAAAAATGGGCAAAAGACATGAATAGACAATTCTCCAAAGACATACAAGCAGCCAACAGATACATAAAAACTGGTAGCCTCACTAATCATCAAATAAATGCAAATCAAAACCACACTGAGATACCACATAACTCCAGTAAGAATAGCCATCATTAATGAGTAATATTTTATTTTATTTTTTTATTTAATCAATATTGTTTTATTATGGTTTTGTGGGGTACAGTTAAGGGTTAGGTGTACAATTACATTTCATTCAGGCACCCTGTTGATAAG
>NW_007253555.1:1748-44737 GCF_000164805.1 Carlito syrichta | reverse complement strand
ATAATCTTTTGTATTTCTTCGGGGTCAGTTGTGATTTGATCTTTTGTATTTCTGATTGTGTTTATTTGGGCTTTTTCTTGGTCATTCTGGCTTGGGGTCCATCAATCTTGTTAAATCTTACAAAGAGTCAGCTTTTTGTGTTGTTGATTTTTTTCTATGGTATTTTTATCTTCAATGTCCTGTATTTGAGCTCTTATTTTGGTGATTTGGATTCTTTTGCTAAAGTTGGGGTTTTGGTAATCTTCTCTTTTCAGCTCCCTTACATGATTTGTTAGGCTCTCCACTTGTGATCTTTCCATTTTCTTGATGTGTGCTCATAGAGATATAAATTCCCCTGTTAGAACCTTTTTCATGGCATCCCAGAAGTTTTGGTAAGATGTTTCTTCATTTTCATTTGTTTCCAGGGATCTTTTAATTTCTGCTTTGATTTCAGTGTTGACCCAGTAGTTATTCAACATCATGCTGTTTAGTGTCCATGTCCTTGTGGGCTTTGGGGAAATGTTGTTGCTGTTGATATTTATTTGTATTCCACTGTGGTCTGGGAATGTGCATGGCAAGACTTCAACCGTATGAAATTTGCCTATACTTGATTTATGGCCAAGGATATGACTGATTTTGGAGTATGTTCCATGTGGTGATGAATAGAATGTATATTCTGTGGTTGTTGGGTAGAATAATCTGTAGGTATCTATTAAGTCCATTTGGTTGAGTGTCAAGTTTAGGTTCAGGATCTCCTTGTTGATTTTTTTGCCTTGATGATCTATCTAGGGCTGTTAGTGGGGTAGTCAAGTACCCAGCTTAATAGTGTTAAGAGTCAATATCTTTTTTAGTTTATTTTGCTTTGTAAATGCTGTTGCTTCTATGTTGGGTGCATATATGTTTAGGATAGATATTTCTTGTTGATGGATTGAACTTTTTATCATTCTAGTGTCCTTTTGTATCCTTTTAAATTTTTGATATCTTAAAGGTTGTTTTGTCTGATATTAAGATCATGACTCCTGCCTTATTTTATGATCCATTTGCCTGGAAACTCATTTTCTATCCTTTAACTTTGAGCATCTCTTTTGGTGCAATGAGTCTCCAGGATGCAGCAAATAATTGGGCCATGGTTTCTTATTCAGTTTGACATTCTGTGTCTTTTCAGTGGTGCATTTAGTCCATTCACATTCAGGCTTATTATTGAAATGTGATTGTTCTCCCTGTCATGAGTTTCTTGTAAAGTTTTTTCTTTGTTTGCTTGTTTTCTTTTGGCTTTGTGGTTAATGTGTGTTTGTTTTCAAGTTTTTTGTTTCATTGTATTCTCTGTTGATTCTGTACTCTGCTGTTCTCTTAGGAAGTGTTGGTCATTCTTTTTTTTCTTTCTTCTGTGCTTAATACCTTTTTAAGTGTCTCCTGGTCTGGAGTTGCATAATCTCTTAGGGATTGGATGTCTGGGAAGGATTTTAATTCTCCCTCACTGATGAAGCTAAGCTTGACTGGATAGGAAATTCTTGGTTGAAATTGTTTTTCTTTGAAGACTTTGAGTATAAGGCTCCAGTCCCTTCTTGCTTGTAGTGCTTCTGCCGATAGTTCTGCTGCTATTCTGATTAGTTTTCCCTGGTAGGTAGTCTGACCTTTCTCTCTTGCTGCCTTTAAGATTTTTTTCTTTTGTGCTTACTTTGTATAGATGAATTACTATGTTTCTAGTGGTCTTCTCATTTGATGTCTTGTGGGGGTTCTCTGTATTTCTTGTGCTCAGCTGGTCACATCTCTGGTGTATGGGGAAAGTTTTCTTGGATTACCTCCTGGAATACTTGCTCCAAGTTGTTCTCCATTTCCCGTTGCTCTTCAGGGATGCCAATCAGGCATAGGTTTGGCCTCCTGATATAATCACATATCTCTTGAAAGCTTTGTTCTTTCTTCCGAGTCTTCTTTCTGTTTTTACATATCAGGTTAATTTCATGTTTGTTCTTCAAGTTCTGAGATTCTTTCTTCAGCTATATTAATTCTGATTTCCATGCTTGTCATCTTGTTATTTATTTCCTGGTTGAAATTTTTTATTGCCAAAATCTCTGTTACAAGTCCTTTCAGTGTTGCATCTTGTCTTTCTTGAGGCCTAGTCATTCTTTCCATCCATTCCCTAATCCCTGTTGTATTTTGGGGCCAGTCTTGGTGACTTCCATTGTTTGGGTACCAAGGTCTGATTTTTCATGATTTTTGTCTTTGGTCTACTTGAAATTGCCTGAGGTCTTCCTTTGGTTTTTCCTTGTTTGTGGCAGATCTCTTGTTTTTCTCTTTAGTTCTGTTTTTTTCCTTTAAATCAATATTTTTTATTTTAGTACTGTGGGGTACAGTTGAGGGTTAGGTATACAAATATGCTTCATTCAGGCACCCTTGTTGATAAGGGGTGTCTCCCCATCCCCAGACAGATATTGACTACTGTTAATCCCACCTCCCTTCCCCTCTCTCCCCCCCAGAGTTTCCTACCACTGTCAATCCTTTTCTTATAGTATTATGATAGATGTTCAAGGTCCACTATATGAGTGAGAACATGTGATACTCAGATCTTTGTTTCTGTGAGAGGTCACTCAGTATTATAGACTCTAGTTCCATCCAGGTTGCTGCAAAATTCATGATTTTGTTCCTTTTTATGGCTGGGTAGTATTCCATAGTGTATATGTACCACATTTAAAAAATCCAGTCTCTTTTGATATACAGCATGGTTGGTTCCAGGTTCTTGCTATTGTGAACGATGCTGCGATAAATATACGTGTTCAGGTATCCTTTTTTTTAGTTCTGTTTTTCAGTGTCAGTGGGAGAGGCTTTCCCTTCTGATGTTTGCTCAGTCCTCTATTCTTCCCTGATCCAGGCTCTGGATTTGTTCTATTTTGAAATAAGACGATGATTGGGAAGCTTTGCTGTCTCTTGTAGTTTTTGAAATTTCAATAAAGTAGGGTATGGGACACTTGAATCAGAAACTACTTCCAAATTAAAATGCTCACTTATTGTGGTATGTGTTCCAAGAGACTCACTCCCCACCACCACTCTATGACAATGCAAAGTTGAAACCAATGCAAAAGTACTTGAACACATACACACACCCTAAAACAAACTGGAGTAACAATGAAATGAAACAAAAGCAACAGCAACAACAACTAAAAAACCAAGAAAACTAAACACACACACATGCCTAGCACAAAGAATATAGAGAAGGAAAACAGAAAAACTGGAGGAAAATAAAAAAAAAAGGAATTCAGGTTGAACCCTCACACATATATTGACACCTTAAACTATAAAAAAGAATATAAAAACACCCCAAAAGGACAAAGGAGAAAAAACTACAGCAGCAAAAAAATTGAAAGATAGACACTCAATCATTCACATACACACATAAATAGAAAATGGCAAGTAAAAGAAGAAAGAAATGAAAAAAATTTTTTTGGGGGGATGCGGATCAAACCCTTACATACACTTTCATGCACAAAGGAAAAATATTTAAAAAATAGATGAACTGTCAAAAATTTTTTAAAATTAAAAAATAATTGAAAATTAAAACAAACCCAAACAAACTAAAACCCTGCCCTCTTGTTGCAAGCTCTGTAATTGTTCCTCTAACCAGGTCTCTCCTGCAGAGCCACCTCTTTCACTCTCTCCTTAGGGAACACAGCAGGGAAGGAGGAGGGACAGTGGAGATGGATGGGGCTGCAGTCTTCCCTTCCCACTCTCATATGGTCAGGGAGATCTCCTCCCATGGGAAGGTTCAGGGTTGTCTCTTCCCCAGGTATGTACTCTCACCAAGGGTGCCCCAGCCAGGCCTATCCTGGAATGGAATACTCCTATTATGACTGACGTCCAGACTCTGCTTAGGTTGTGGCCCACCTGTGTGGGTCTGATGTTCAGAAGATTGCTGTGGAAGAGGGAGCTTGAGTCAGACCTGGACTCACCACTGATCTCTTTGGAGTTCTTCCTCATCCTTTTCTGTCACACCCTTTGTCCCATGGTTGGATCAGGGTAGGGGGTGGGACACCTGGAAATCAGCACTTGTCAGGTCCCTCTGAAGTTTGCGTTCTCAGGATATTCCCTCTGGGCTACAATCAATCCCTGAGTAGTTGATCTGCCAGTCACAGAGATCTGGTCTGTAGCTCCATGGTGAGCAAGTTGGAGCACTATCTTGCCCTGCCTTCTGGTTGGTGGTGGGGTGCCTCTCTTGTCTTCTTCTGTGGAAACTTGCCTCTGTACTCCCAGTGCAGCCCCTGCCAGAGCCCTGTCAAGTGCTGAAGTGGTGAGGTAAAGCCAGGAGTTGGCAGTCTCTCTCCTGCTTCAATGATGAGGAAGAGCCTGGGGCAATAGATTCTCCCTACTCCTTTTTCAAAGGATAACTTCTGTCCATTAAAAAAAAAACCACAAAAAAACAATGGCACTCTGCTTCTGTGACCTGGGCAGAGCCAGGAATGAAGTAGAGAAACTTCAGCACAAGCTGTTGCACCAGGGGCCTGGTCACCCACTCACAAGCCCCACCTAGACAGTCTTCCCCAGCATTTTCTTCCCAGGGAGGGTTTGTTAATTAAAAAAAAGAAAAAAAAAAGAAAAAGAAAATGATGCTCTCCTTCTGCATCACAGGAATCACTAGGGTCTAAGCCCAGTTGCTGTGGCACCAGTCACTGCACGAAGAGAGCCCTGGCCGCTAACTCCCTATCCCTCACTCAGTCAGACACTCACATGCCCACTTGCTCACCAGCACCTACACAAAACTTTCCATACACTCACTCGCTCACATGGGGACTCGCATAGTCCGACTGGCTCGGCTGCCATCTTCCCGACTTGCCTTCCACTTTTTCAAAAATCTTTTCTTAGATTAATTTTTAAAAAATTTTTAAAGATGTGGGGTACAATTCAGGGTTAGGTACATAAGTGGTCATAAAAAGAAATTTATTAAAAATTACCAGTAACTCAATGTGTTAGTTTTCTGGGGCTGCTACAGCAAATTGCCACAAACTGTATGACTTTAAAAACACTCAGAAATTTGTTTTCTTGTACATCTGAAGGCTAGAAGTCCAAAATCAAGGTGTTGGTAGAGCCATTTTCCCTCTGAAGGCTCTAGAGAAGAATTCTACCTGCTCTCTTTGAACTTCTAGTGGTTGCTGGCAATCTTTGGTTTTCCTGAGCTTGTAGATTTATTACTCTAATCTCTGTCTCCATCTTTAAATAATATCCCCTGTGTGTCTGTATCTCTGTGTCCACTTTCTTTCTTACAAAGACATTAGTAATATTGAATTGATACCTTATGACTTCATATTAACTGTGTTAGATCCACAAAGACCTCTTTTTCAAATAAGTTCACTTTACAGGCTCTGGATAGACGTGAATTTTTGGAAAACATGATTCAGTCCAGTATGCATGACATTAGAAACATCTGCAACTGAAAAAAATTATCGAATACATGAATATATATACATTAAGAAACTATATTCTGTTTATGTTATTTTTTATTTTCTTGTGACTTATTATAGAGACAAATTCTCACCAAGTTGCCCAGGCTGATCTCAAACTCCAGAGCTCAGGCAATCCTCTCACCCCAGCCTCCCAAAGTGCTGGGATTACAAGCTGAGCCACCACACCTGGCCCTTGTTTATGTTATTTTTAATGTTTAGGTAACAAATAAAGAAGGTACATTTTGTTCCTTTAAAACACACAGGTGACCAGGAGCTGTAGGTCATGCTTGTATTCCCAGCACTTTGGGAGGCCAGGGTGAGAAGACTGCCTGAGCCCAGGGGCTCAAGATCAGTCTGGGTAACTTAACCAGACATCATCTCTACAACAAATAAAAAAATTAGCTGGGCATGTTGGTACATGTCTGTAGTTCCAGCTACTTGGATAGCTGGGCAGAAGGATCATCTGAGCCCTACAGGTCCAGGCTGGTAGCTATGAGTGTGCCACTGTACTCCATCTTGGGCAACAGAGTGATACTCTGACTCAAAACAAAACAAAACAAAACAAAAAACAAAACAAAACCAAAGATATATTTTCTCTTATAAATAATTTCACTTTTGAGACTAATTTCGTAGCAACTTTGTTGGTATAAATTTGCATGCTATACAATTCACCAGTTAAGTATATAATTCAGTGTACATTCACAGAGCTGTGCAATCATCAAATCTCATTATAGAACATCCTCATCTCCCCTAAAAGAACTTGTTAGCTATTACTGTCCATTCTCCCTCATCCCAGCCCTAAGCCATCACTAATCAACTCCTACTCTGTATTGATTTGCATCTTCTTGACATAATATAATTTGTGGTCTTTGGTTACTTTTTTCCACTTAGCATAATGTTTTCAAGGTCTATGCATGTTGTAGCATGTATCAGTACTTTCTTCCTTTTTATTGTCAGATAATATTCCATTGTATGGATATACTACATTTTTTATTAGTATTTATCAGTCAGTGACCATTTGGGTTTCTTTCTACTTTTTGGCTATTGTAAATAATGCTTTTATGAATATTCATGTACAAGTTTTCGTGTGGACTATGTTTTCATCTCTCTTTGGTATATATCTAGGAGTGAAATTGCTGAACCATATGGCCTATGGATCAAGTTAAACTCTATGTTCAACTTTTTGAGAACTAGATGAACTGTTTTTCACAGCAGCTGCATCATTTTACATCCCCACTAGCAACATATGAGGGTTATATGTTTTCTACATCCTTGCTAACATTTGTTATTATCTTCTTTTTTATTACTGCCATTCTTGTGAATGTGAAGTAATGTCTTGTAGTTTTGATTTGCATATCTCATTGGAAAATGATGTCAAATATCTTTTCATGTGCTTATTGACCATTAATGTATCTCTTTTGGAGAAACATCTTTTCAAATTGTTTGATCATTTAAAACTTGGGTCTTTGTCTTTTATTATTTAGTTCTGAGTATTCTTTATATATTTGGGATACGAGTTCCTTATCAACTATATTAGTGGTCCCCAACCTGTTTGGCATCAGGAGCCGGCTTTGTGGAAGATAATTTTTCATGGACTGGGGGTGGAGTGGAAAGGATAGTTTTAGAATGATTCAAGCACATAACATTTATTGTACACTTTATTTCCATTATTATTACATTGTAATATATAATGAAATAATTATACAACTTACCATAATGCAGAATCACTGGGAGTCCTGAGCTTGTATTCCTGAAACTAGATGGTCCCATCTGGGAATGATGGGAGAAAATGATACCCGAAGTGTGTTGCTTATGTCCCGTCTACTCCGTAATCTTGTTTTGGTTGCTGTCACTGCAGAAAACCCTGCTTTACAAAGATAGAATGTTGGAAATGGAAGCAGGCTTTCCAGTGCTTTTGTGGAAATCTCAGGATATTCTGTCTTGACTGTAATCAAGAACGTATGATTGTAGTCGCAAGCAGCTGATCCTCTTCTAGCATGGACAGAGTTGATTCACCTGACTTATTCACAAATGGGTTGCAGATCCATTTTTCCCAGTTTGGGAGTCTTTTGTGGTTGGGAATTAATGCTCAAACTCTTTTGAAAGCTGAGATATGTGATCATGCTCCAGCTGGGAGAAAGAAGGCCCTGGCTCAGTCTCTTTTAAAATCTCTGCTAATGCTTGAAACATGTCAAAAATCCCAATGTTCACTCACTACCACCATAATTCCAGTTTGGCTTAAAATATAGCCACTTTATCTGCCAATTTGAACACAGCTGTTGTTCTCTCCTGAAGTGACAGATTGAGCAGGTTGAATATGTTGCACAAGTTTTGTGACCCATTCTGTGCCACTGAAATGTGCTGGCTGTTTTTCTAAAAGTAATTTCTGGAGTGGCTCTCATAGCTCAATTCTACCTTTAGAAAGTCATCTCACTTTTGTGTATAAGAGAAGATGTGTGCTCAGTGTCCACCTCTCATAGAGCTGTGAGAACAGACGTGAGTAAGGGGCATGCACTTTAATGTAATTGATAATTTTAATCATATCCTGCAAAACGTTGATTAGTTTAGATGACATTTCTGGGGAGCCAGCATTTTTTTATGTGCGTAAACTCACATTTAGAAGCGACCTCTTTGACCTGTGTCATGAAACCAGAAAGCCATCTAGTCATGGCAGCTGCTCTGTCTGTGTATATACCCACACAAAATGACCAATTCAATTTTCCTGGTATGTAATCATTCAAAGACTTAAATAGCTCTGCAGGTGTGGTATTGTTTGGCAACAAAAGTGACATAACATATCTTCACGTACATCCTGCTGAAAAATATATCTCACAAAAACAAGCATCGTTGCCTTGTTGTCAACATTGGTAGAGTTGTCAACCTGGATTGTGTACGATAGTGACTTATTAATTTTCTGTACAGTTGTGCCTCAATACCCTTCGCTATTTCATCAGTTAATCTAGTCATGGTACTAGCCAAAAGAGGAACATGCCACCCTTTGAACTGCAGCTTCTCCTAAAAGTTCATAACAAATGTCCTTAGCAATAGGCAGGATCAGCTCTATACCAATAGTAAAGGGCTTCATTTTTAGCAGTGTGGTAAGCCACTAAGAATGATGCTCTCGGTGCAGACACAGTTGATGAAGTGATTGCTTTTGACAATTGATTTTGTTCTTTGTGTTCACATTTGTTTCTTTTGAAAAACTCCAAAGGTTTGTCTTTTAATGCAGGGTGCTTGGTCTCTATGTGGTGAAGCAGTTTTGAAAGTTTCATAGCTTCATTGGATAGCCAGTTACCACATATTATACAAAGTGAGCTTGGAGAATGTGAATCACCTGTTGCAATAAATCCATAATTTTTTAGGCAGAACTGTTGGTATTTTCTTTTAAATGCAGCTTTTTATTTGTTGGTAGTCAGAGTCTTCTGCTGTCTCATCATTGGGTCTTTCCCTCTTTTCAAAGAAGCTCTCCAGTGATGTTTATTTTTTACTCATTTTGGCTAGGGTTAGTTTGTGGACTTACCAAAACTGTGACTGAGACAAGTGCTCAGTGTGGGAAAGAGGAGCGGACAGAAGTGGTAAATAAAATAATAAGCAGGCCATGCACAGAATAAAATAAGTGTTGGATTCTGACTTAAAACCTGACACGAGATGCAACTGTACAATTGAAGTACATCAACTCACTTGCTACTCACTGATCGGGTTTTGATATGAGTCTGCAAACAATTGATTTATTATGGTCTCTGAGCAGGCAAACCTCACTGCTAATGTTAATCTGTATTTGGAGTCACTCCCCAGCACTAGCGTGACTGCCTAAGCTCCACCTCAGATCATCAGGTATTAGATTCTCATAAGGAGCCTGCAGTCTAGATCCCTTGCATGCTCAGTTCACAATAAGGTTCACACTCCTATAAGAACCTACTGCCTCTGCTGATCGACAGGATGTGGAGCTCAGGCTGTAATGTGAGTGACGGGGAGTGGCTGTAAATCAGATTGAGGCTTTGCTTTCTTGCCTGCCACTCACCTCCTGCTGTGTGGCCCAGTTCCCAACAGGCCATGGACTGATACCAGTCTGTGGCCTTGGATTGAGGAATCCTGAGCTATATGATTTGCAAATATTTTCTACCATGCTGTGAGTTGACTTTTTCACTTTCTTGAGAATACTTTTTAGTAAAATTGCTTTGTAGTTCAATATAACAATCAATTTGTCAGCCAATAAATAAACATACCAAAATATACTGTGATAAAACAGAAAAACAATGATACCTCTCTATATATCTTCACATTAACATTAGGAGTTCAGAGTGAGATAACTCAGGGAAGTATATTGCTTCATGTGCATGCTCACCTGCAGAATGTTCAGATATTGAATGATGGCAGAGCCTTCTATTTGTTTTGCACTTCACTTGACTTTCTAATTGGAACAGAGAAGACTTTGGAACTGATAGTAGTTTTCACTTACAGAAATTAAAACTCTTGACAAGATAGGTAGGAAAAGAGGCTGCTGTGAACCATGGGGGAGAATTTCAATTGAACATGAAGCCTGTGGATGAAAAGCAGCAAATGCCTAGCTCATTGCAAGTGCTCAATAAATGACAGTTGGATATGAATGAATCAATGAGCGGACGTGACTTGGATGCCTTAACATCCTTGGATTCTAATTCTTGCAACTCCATGACCTTGTTTATGTCTATATAAGGTTAGAGTGTACTATTTAAGGTTGGTGTGTACTTGGGGAACAAAAGACATATATTTTTAAATTTAACTTTTTTATTAACAAAATATATCTCTAAGGTAACCTGGAGTATCATAAATAAGTAAATTGCCCAAACATTACACAAAATAAAAACTTTATTTTCTGAAATTTTTGTCTTGAGTATTTAAACTTTTGACTAAAAAAATGAGCTTCTTGGTAGTTAACACAAATTAAAAGGTTTCCTGGTGTTCAATTTCCAGAAATGGAACAATACAGGACATCCTAGGTGCAAGATGTCTAAAGTAGGTGTATGGTCTATATGAGATCTCATAGCCAGTTTGGAGACAAGCTAGGGACACTCTTTAGAGTACCTGGGAAAACAGTAACTGAGATTATATTAATTAGAGACATCAAATAATTATTTTACGTGCACATTCTTAAACATGGTGCTTTCGCTGAAACAAAACCTCCACTGGTAATAAATGAATAAAAAAAGTGGATCTAGTACCTTAAATTTGTTTTACTTCATTTGGGCTACTATTATAAAACACAATAGATTTTGGGGGGCCTGTGAGCAACAGAAATTTACTTCTGGAGTTTGGAAAGTTCAAGATCAGGTTCTCATCATAGTTGGCTTCTGGTGAGGGCCCTCTTCTGGGTTGCAGGCTGCCAACGTTTTGCTGTGTCTCCACCTGGTGAAAGGGCCAAGGCAGTCCTCTGGGGCTCTTTTTTTAAAAAAAATTATTTTTAAAGAAAATTAAATGATTGTAAACTTAAACATTTTATAGATTTATGGTGTACAATGTGATGTTTGATATATGTATACATTGTGGAATGATTAAATCAAGATAATTAACATATGAATCACCACACATACCACACGTACTTCTTTTTTTTTGTGTTGGAGTCTCACTCTGTCACCCAAACTGGAGTGCAGTGACATGCTACTGGCTATGGCAGCCTCAACCTGCTGGGCTCTGGCTATCCTTCCACCTCAGCCTTCCAAGTAGCCGAACTACAGGGGTGCACTACCACACCTGGCGAATTTTTGATTTATTGTAGAGATGAGGTCTTGCCAAGTTGCCCAGCTGGTCTCGAACCCACGGGCTCAGACAATCCACTTGCCTTGGCTTCCCAAAGTGTTGGGATTACAGGCTGAGCCACTGAGCCTGGCCCTTATTTTCTTATGACAAGAACAATTATAAAGTGTACATTATGGTTGACTATAGTCACTATGCTGTATAACAGATCTCCAGAACTTATTCTTTCTGTCCAACTGAAACAGTATATCCTTCAATTAACATCTTTCCATTCCACATCCCTTTTCCCAGCCCCTAGAAACTACCATTTTATTCTCTGCTTTTATGAGTGTTAGAATTTTTCAGATTCTACCTAAAAGTGAGGTTATGTAGTATTTGTCTTTCTGTGCCTGGCTTAGTTCACTTAGCATAATTTCCTCCAGATTTATCCAAGTTGTCACAAATGACAAGTTTTCTTCCTTCTTAAAGGCTGAATAATATTCCATTGTGCATATCCACCACATTTTCATTATACTTTTCTTTTCTTTTTTTTTTGAGTTGGAGTCTCACTCTGTCGCCCAGACTGGAGTGCAGTGGCCGCTCCCAGCCACTGCAACCTCGACCTGCTGGGCTCTGGAGATCCTTCCGCCTCAGCCTTCTGACTAGCCAGAATTACGGGCATGCGCTACCATGCCCGGCTGATTTTTTGATTTATTGTAGAGATGAAGTCTCGCCAAGTTGCCCAGGTGTGTCTCGAACCTGCAGGCTCAGGCAATCCACTCACCTCAGCCTCCCAAAGCGCGGGATTACAGACTGAGCCACTGAGCCTGGCTGCATTATACTTTTATCCATTGATGATACTTAGGTTGATTCCAAACTTTGACTATTGTGAATAATACTGCAGTGAACATGGAAGTGTAGAGATCTCTGACATACTGATTTCATTTCCTTTGGTTATATACTCAGAAGTGGGATTACTGGCTCATATAATAATTCTATTTTTAATTTTTTGGGGAAAACTTTTTAGTGTTTTCCATAATGACTATACTAATATATATTCCTACCAACAGTGTATGAGAATTGTCTTTTTGTCACATTTCCTCCAACATTTTTTGGTGTATATATGCACAAAATTATATATATTTATATATATAATTATATATATGTATGTATATATAGAATTTAAAAAAAATTTTATTTTAAGGATGTGTTGTACAATTCAGTATTAGGTATACAAGTAGGCATCATAAAGTTTGGACCTCCATTTTGTCCCCACTTTCCCTGGTTTGCGATCAGGTACTTTTACTGATGTTGTGTCCCTCCCACCCTGCCCCAGGCAGTATCCCAAAACTGCCAATCCTTTTCTTATAGTATTATGGAAAATGTTCAGGGTCTGCTTATGGGTGAGAACATGTGGTACTCTGCTCTTTGTTTCTGTGATAGATCACTGAGTATTATTGACTCTAAGTTCATCCAAGTTGCTGCAAAGTCCATATATGTGTGTCCTTCTTTATGGCTGTGTAATATTCCATCATGTATATGTACCACATATTTTTATCCAGTCCAGTTTCAATGGGCAGTACTGTTGGTTCCATGTTTTTACTATTGTGAATAGTGCTGTAATAAACATGCGTATGCAGGTATCTTTTTTGTAGAATGATTAGAGTTCCTCTGGGTATATTCCCAGAAGGGGGATTGCTGGGTCATATGGAAAGTCAATTTCTAGTTCTTTTGGAAATCACCCCACTGTTTTCCACAGAAGCTGAACTAGTTTGTATTCTCATCAGCAGTGTAGAAGCATTTCCTTTTCTCCGCATCCTTGCCAGCATCTGTTGTAGTTTATTAATGATGGCCATTCTTATTGGGGTTAAGTGGAATCTCAATGTGGTTTTGATTTGTGTTTCTCTGATGACTAGTGAGGCTGAGCACTTTTGTGTGTGCCTGTTGGCTGCCTATATATCTTCTTTTGAGAATTGTCTACTCATGTCTTTCACCCACTTTTCTTTTTTTAAAGATGTGGGGTACAATTCGGGGTTAGGTATACACATGTTCATTAAGCAGGTACCCTTGATGATGAGGTATGCCTCCCCCTCTCCTGGCAGTTCCCCCCTACTGCCAATCCCACCCCTGCCCTCTCCTGGCAGCTTTCCACTACTGCCAATCCCTTTCTTATAGTATTACGATAGTTGTTCAAGGTCTTCTTGTGAGTGAGAACATGTGATACTCGGTTCTTTGTTTCTGTGATAGATCACTCAGTATTATAACTTCTAAGTCCATCCAAGTTGCTGCAAAGTTCATAATTTTGTCCTTTTTTTGATTTCTTGATGCTATTTATTTTCTTAAAATTTTTTTAAATTTCAAAGATGTGGGGTATAATTCAGCGTTAGGTATACAAATGCTCATTATGCAGTTACCCTTGTCGATGAGGTGTGTTCCCAACCCCCAGCAGTTTCCCACTACTGCCAATCCCTTTCTCACAGTGTGATGATAATTATTCAAGGTCCCCTTAAGAGTGATAACATGTGGTACTAAGTTCTTTGTTTCTGTGATAGATCACTTGTATTATAGACTCTAAGTCCATCCAATTTTCTGTAAAGTTCATAATTTTGTACTTATTTATGGCTGCATGATATTCCATCGTGTATATGTACCACATTTGTTTAATACAGTCTTCTTTTGATGGGCAGCACCACTGGTTCCATGTTTTTGCTATTGTGAATAATACTGCAGTAAACATGTGTGTGCAGGTATCTTTTCCATTGAGTGATTTGAGTTTCACTGGGTATATTTCCAGTAGGGGGATTGTGGGGTCATATGGGAGATCAGTTTTTAGGTCTTTTAGGAATCACCACACTGTTTTCCACAGAAGCTCTACTAGTTTACAGTCCCACCCACAGTGTAGAAGTGTTACCTATTCACCACATCCTCTCCAGCATCTGTTGTTTTTTGAGTTATTGATGATGGTCATCCTGACTGGAGTTCAGGTGGTATCTCAGAGTGGTCTTAATTTTCATTTCTTTGATGATAAGTGAGACTGAGCATTTTTTCATCTAACTTTTGGCTGTTCATATGTCTTCTTTTGAGAAGTGTCTATTCATAGCTTTTGTCCACTGTGTAATGGAATTGTTTGCTTTTTTCTTTTTGGCATGTTTGAGTTTCTTGTAGGTCCTAGATGTTAGGCTTTTGTCAGATATACAGTTGGCAAATATTTTTTCTGTCTGTGGGCTGTCTCCCTGCTCTCTCAGTGGTTTCTGTGACTTTACAGAAGATTGTCAGTTTGATGAAGTCCTACTTGTCTATCTTATCTCTTATGGCATGGGCACTTGGGGTTTTGATCAGGAATTGGTTGCCAGTTCCAATTTCCATAAGAGTGCTTCCTGCATTTTCTAAGGTTCTTATAGTTTGAGGTTTTATATTTAGGTCTTTGATCCATTTAGAGTTGACTTTTGTGTATGGTGATAGGTAGGGTCCTGTTTCATTCTTCTGCATGTGTTCTCTTAGTTTTCCCAGCACCATTTACTCAATAGGTTCTCTCCCCAGTGGTCATTGGTGGAGGCTTTGTTGAAGATGAGTTGGTTGAGAAATTGAGGTTTTGCTTCTGGAATCTCAGTCCTGTTCCATTGCTCTATATGTCTGTTCTTGTACCAATCCCAGACTGTTTTGATTATTATAGCTTTATAATAAAGCTTAAAGTCTGGGAGTCCAGTACTTTGCCAAAGTCCTTTGTTAGTGTAAGGAGGTTTTTGACAGATTCCCTTGGATTTTTGAGGTATAGGATTATATCATCAGCAAAGAGGGATAACTTAACTTCCTCTTTTCCTATTTGGATTCCTTTGATTTCTTTCTCTTGTCTAATTGCTCTAGCTAGGCCTTCCAACAGAATGTTGAATAGAAGGGGTGAGAGTGGGCAGCCTTGTCCTGTTGTAGTTTTCAGGGGGAATACTTCCAGTTTCTGTCCATTTAGCGATATGCTGGCCGTGGGTTTTCATAGATGGTGCTTACTAATTTGAAATATGTTCCTTCTATGACTGAATGCTCGAGGGTTTTTATTAGGAAGTGGTGCTGGATTTTATCAAAAGCTTTTTCTGCATCGGAAACAATTATGTGGTTCTTGTTTTTACATCTGTTGATGTATTTAACTACATTTATGGTCTTGTGGATGTTGAACCAGCCCTGTATCCTGGGGATGAAGCCTACTTGGTCATGGTGGATGATTTTTGATATCAGTTGTTGGATCCAATTTGCTAGAATCTTTTGAGAATATTTGCATCTATGTTCTTCAGGGATATTAGCCTGTAGTTCTCTTTTTTGGTTGGATATTTACCTGGCTTGGGTATCAGTGTGTTGTTAGCATCATAAAATGATTTGGGGTGAATTCTATTTTTCTCAGTTGCCTGGAATTCTTTAAATAGGAATGGTATCAGCTTCTCCTTGTACATTTTGTAGAATTCTGCTGGAAAGTCATGTGATTCAGTGCTTTCTTTTATAGGGAGTTTTCTCAGGATGGAGTCAATTTCCTTGGTTATTATTGGTTTATTTAGTATCTCAGTGTTTTCTTGTATCATCCTTGGGAAGTTGTGTGATGTCAGAAAGTCCTTCATTTCATTTAGGTTATCAAGTTTTTTCATATAGACGTGCATAGTAATCTCTGATAATCTTTTGTATTTCTTTGGTGTTCATTGTGGTTTGATTCTTTGCATTACTTGATTGTGTTTATTTGGGCTTTCTCTCTCTTTTTCTTGGTCATTCTGGCTAGGGGTCCATCCATACATTTGTTATCTTTTGTCTTTCTGATAATAATCTGGGACCTCTTTTATAAGGGCACTAATCCCATTCATGAGGGTTCTGCCCTCATGGCCTAGTCACCTCCCAAGGGCTCTACCTTTTAATACATCACATTGATGATTAGGTTTCAATGAATGAATTTTGAAGGGACACAAACATTTTGACCATAGCTATTCATCCCCTGAATCTTTATGTTCTATACCAAATACCCCTTTGGGAACGTGGGATTCAGAAATCACCATCTTCTAAAGGTCTTTTACAAAATCGTCTGTTACTTTTGGCATCTTCTATGAATCTCAGTTACATATATTACCAAAATACACAGAAACACCAGTTTTATAATGTGAGAATAGTTGTCTTTGGAGGTTTGATATCCTTCTGAAACTGACAGGAGAAATATGAATAGTATAACAAAAAGGTGTTTTAGCAATAGCATTTAAAATCCTCTAATGTGTTCAATTCATTTCAAATATTATGATTTTTATTTATTTGCCTGTGTTTAGGGCTATTTCTTACCACTTTTCTTAAAACACTAGGATTTCTTTCTACACAGGTCACGTTTGTATTGATTGCCTGATCATAGACCAAGCTATGATAAGTGTGCAACCTGATCATATGCTGTCTAATCAGCTGATGACATTCCTAAGCATGTCTGATCTAGAAATAAACATTTCTAGCTCTTTACTTCTTTGCCCTTAAAATACTTTGGGACAGAAAGACATGAGGCCAGGATTAAGATAAAAATTGAGTAAGTAATGGGCCTTTTGGGCAAATCAATGCTGCCATGCCAATGAACTGATTTTGTTTTTCCCTGAAGGGCTAGGTCCTGTAGAACAGTTCCAGGACTATATTTTTGTTGTGTCAGTCAGACCCATTAAAATATCAGCCCAACAAAATGTCACCTGGCTAATTTGCCTGGATGTGGCTATGAACTGTGAAATTGAATCAAATCAAGAATTGTTGGATTGAACTGAATTGTGTACATTAGGATATTTAAAATGTTATTACTAAAAATCTTTTTATTATGAATAGTTTGTTTTATAAGTTCTCAATTTATTATGTTATATTATCCTCTCAGTTTTTGAGGAAATATATTTTGGTATTATCAGAAAGAGACAATGTCAGGTAAGAAAATTATAACTTTCAATTTTTTCAACTGGAAATTTGGATGGAAGCCTTCAAATTTTTCAGTGGAAACCCTCAGTCTTTGGAAATGTTTATGGCAAAAAAGTCACAGTGGTATACTTCTTACTGTATGAAAACACATCTGAGTATTAGCTCAATAGAATAATTGCAGTATATAATATGGATAAGGGAATAGTCTTTCTTTTCTTCCAGGTAATGTGGATAAAATATGGTGTTACATATAAAAAATAAGAGTAGCAGCAGAATAAAACTTGGAGTTCAGGTTAATTTATTTTGCAAATAGATTTTTTTCATTTTCAATTGAAGTAAAGATTATATGCTGCAAAATGCTCAGATATGTTAACCTTTTAAGAAAATTCTAAATGATTTAAAAAAATTGTTGTAGCAGTTTTTACTCCCACCAGCAATGCATGAGTTTCAGTTGCTGCATGCCCTTTTCAATATATGGAGTTGCCAATCTTTTTCATTTTAGTCATTCCTGTGGGTATGCAGTGATAACTCTTTATGGTTTCAGTTTGCATTACCCTGATAATTAACGATATGTACCATTTAATGTTCTTTGTTGAATGTATATCAATAACTGGAACATTTCCATCACTTGGAAAATTTCTCTTACCTTTTCCCAGTCAATCTTTCCAAGAGCAACCACTGATCTGATTTCTATCACCATAGATTAGTTTTGCTTATTCTAGAATTCAAATACTCTAGCGGGAATCACATAGATGTACATTTTGGTGTTTGCTTATTTCACCCTGCATAATATTTTTGCAATTCATCCATATTTTTATGCATGCCAGTAATTCATTCCATTTTATTGCTAAGAAGTATTCCATTACATGAATATACCATGGTTACTTAAAAAATTTTTATTCTCTTGTTGATGGTCATATGGGTTGTTTGCAAGTTTTGGTTGTTAAAAAACTTCATAAACATTCATGTATTTTGTGCCGATGTATACTTTCATTTCTCTAGTAAATAGACGGAAGTGGAATAGTTAGGAGGAAAATAGGAGTGCTCAGTCATAGAGTAAATATGCATTTAACTTTTAAAGAAAATGTCAAATATTTTTTCAAAGTTAGCATAGCATTTTGTACTCCCATCAACAATGCATGAGCATTCCAGTGCTTCATGTCCTTTTCAACATTTGGAGTTGTAAATCTTTTTCATTTTGGCCATCCTAGTGGGTACACAGTGATATCCCATTATGATTTTAATTTGTATTCTCCTTGTGACTAATGGTATTGAATACTTTTTTCATAAATTATTGGTTACTTGACATTTGCATCTTTTGTGAAGTGTTTATGTGTTTTACTGCTTTCAAAATTGAGTTGTTTATCTTTTTGTTAGGTGATGAAGGTGTTCTTTTTATATTCTCCATAGAAATACGTTGTCGGTTTTGTGTGTGAATGTTTGCTCCCACAGATGTGGCCTTCTTATTTATTTACTGATGTGTTTTTCAAAGAGCAAAACTTTTAGAGTTCTAGATATAATCGTGATAAATTTTAAAAATCAATTCTCTTTATTTTATGGTTTGTACTTTCTGTGTCCTTGCCAAGAAATCCTTACCCACTTCAAGATTTCAAAGTTTTTCTCCTATATTTTCTTCTAAGAGTTTTATTGTTATAGTGTTTATATATGAGTCCATTATTAATCTTGATTTGATTTTGAGCATGGTGCAAGGTAAGTATCAAACTTCTTGATTTCAAATGGACATTTCAGCTGTTCTGCATCTTTTAATTAAAAAAATTTTCTTTACCATTGGTTAGCTTTAGTGTTCTTATTAAAAACCAAGATTTGGGACTTCCAGCAAGATGACCACAGAGCAGTTTGGTCCATGAGACCCTCTGTGAAAGAGAACACCCATAGGGACTCTTGCTCTCCACTAGCACCTACTCTTCACACGCTGCTACTGCTGCCTCTATCATTGCTATGGCTCCTGCCTGAGGCAGCCCGTGGCTCCTGGACCCGTGAGGCCTCCCCAAGCACCATACTACTGAAGGCGCTGCAGCTGCTGCTGTTGCCACGCCCCACTCCTCACACAGCACCCAGCTCATGGAGCTCCTCCCACACACTGCACTGCTGAAGTGGTGACTGCCATTGCCACTACTGTTGCCTGCTCCCTCCCACCCTGGACAGCCCTTGGCTCCCACCCCCATGGAGTTCTGGGGCCCCCCCAGCTGCTACATGATTCCAGCCAGCCCAGCATGAGTAGCCCAGTGCTTCCCTGGCCTGCATTGCCTGGCAGTCTCGCATTCTCTCTTTCTCAGCTTGACCAGGCTGCAGTGGAAAAAGAGATCAGCTGGAGACCAGCTTCACCCGGCTCCACCCATTCCCCAGCTTGGGATCCGAGACAACAACATCAAAATGGGAGGGACAGAAGCCTCTCTTCCATGCTAGATAGACACAGGCCAGATTTGAGTGGCAGATTTGGGCAGGCAGTCCAGATATGATCCACCCTCCACAGCAGGCCACAGACAACTGACCCTAACTGTGAGCAGCTCCACCAGCCTGCAACGAGAGCAAGAAATCAGAGCTGAAATGACATTGGACTTAAAGGAAAAGTCCCAGAGTGTGCTTGGTTCCCTTGTTTAAAATTTTTAAAAAATTCCTTGTCTATTTGTCTTACATATCTTTTTTCCCCTCTTCCTACTGTTATCAATAACATTTTCATACTTGCTTTGGTTTTGTTAGTTTACTGACTTTTTTCTATTTTATTTTTTTCTCTTTAGACCTCATGTTTGTATAGGGGACCAGTAAGGAGGTTGGTTAGCTTGTATATCTGTATGATTGTATGTTTTAGGTTTTTTGTTTGTTTGTTTTTTAACTTGTATCTCTCTTTGTGTCTCTTTTCATTTGTTAGTTGGTATGTTTGTCTGGTTTTCCTCTTACTCTTCTCTCTCTCCACCTTCCTCTTCCCTCCACTCCCTGTTCTATTCTTTTACTTTTTCTTACATAATTTTGCTTTCAAGGAGTAAAGCTATGACCCCACTGCATGGACAGACTGCAAGGCAGTGGGAAGTGGGTTCCAGATTATCCACATACCTGTTGGTGGATACTGGTATCTGCAGATAGATTTTGAATCACAGCTCCCCCCTCAATTAAATCTCAAAACTGCAGAAAGGATGGCCCCCAACCTACAGTCCAGCTTCAGAATTGAACAAAGCCAGAGGATATATATAAGGAAGAATAGGAGATTGAACAAACAGAAGAAAATCAACCCCTCTACCCCTAAACAACAGAATTATAGAAGGTGGGGAGGAGGGGGAGGAAGAAAAAAGTGGGGAGGAAAATCTACACAAATGAAGAAAAACAAACAAGCAAAAAGAATATAGGACTCACACAGACCCCTGGGAAGTTAGACACTGAGAAAACAGACTTCGGAATGCAAACAATGAAGAGCCCCCAGAATGACTGGTCTCATATGACAAACCCAGACATTAAGACACTAATAGAGAGAATAAAAAGAATTGAGGAGAGACAAGAGGAAAATAGGAAGGAGTTAATAACTGAAATAACAGCAACAAAGAATACTGTGATTGAAATAAATAACAAACTAATAAGCATGGAAAGTGGAATTAACCAAGCAGAAGAACCTCAGAGCTTGAAGACCAAAACATAGAACTAACCCAAACTGTCAAAAACATAGAAAAGAGACTTAAAGAGACAGAACAAAACCTTCAAGGATGAATGATTACTTCAAGAAACCAAACCTAAGAGTAATTGGACTTCCTGAGGCAGAAAGAGAGACAGGGGTCACCCTGGAACAAACATTCCAAGACATTATTCAAGAAGACTTCTCTCATCTCATTAGTGATCCAAAAGTCAAGCACAGGAGATTCAGAAAACCCATGTAAGACAACTGCTAGACACATACCTAAACAAAGTAGGTATAAAACAAAAAATACTAAAGGAAGCAAGAGAAAAAGGTCAGACTACCTACCAGGGAAGACCAATTAGAATAGCAGCAGATTTATCTACAGAAACACTTCAGGCTAGGAGAGCTTGGAGCCCAGTCTTCAAAGTTCTCAAAGATCAACAATTTCAACCAAGAATAAACTACCCAGTCAAGCTAAGCTTCATCAATGAGGGAGAAATAAAATCTTTCCCAGGCATCCAATCCCTAAGAAATTATGCTGCCTCCAAACCACCACTACAAGAAACACTTAAGAAAGTATTAAACACAGAAGAAAAGGAGAAAAGAACGACAATGTTCTTCACAAGAGTCCAGGAAAAAGATGGAAAACACACATGCATCACCCAAAAACTAAAAAAAAAAAAAAAAAGACAACAAACAAACAGGAACAACAACAACTCTATAAGAATCTCATGACAGGGAAAAACCCTCACATGTCAATAATTAACCTGAATGTGAATGGACTAAATGCAGCACTGAAAAGACACAGAATGGTGGACTGGATAAGAAACCATGACCCCATAATTTACTGCATCCAGGAGACTCATCTCACTACAAGGGATGCACACAGACTCAAAGTTAAAGGATGGAAAATGAGTTTCCAGGCAAATGGATCACAAAGGAAGGCAGAAGTTGCAATCTTAATATCAGACAAAACAACCTTTAAACTATCAAAAATTTAAAAAGATGCAAAAGAAACTACACAATGACAAAAGGTTCAATTCATCAACAAGAAATATCCATTCTAAACACATATGCACCCAACACAGGATCACCAGCATTTATGAAGCAACTACTAAATAAACTAAAAAAAGATATTGACTCTAACACTATGATAGCAGGGGACCACTGACAACCCTAGATTGATCATTGAGGCAAAAAATCAACAAGGACATCCAGAATCTAAACTCGACATTTGTCCAAATGGACTCAGTAGATACCTACAGATTATTTCACCCAACAACCACAGAATAAACCTTTTACTCATCACCACATGGAACATACTCCAAGATCAATCATATCCCTGGCCATAAATCGAACATAAACAAGTTCAATATGATTGAAATCTTGCCATGCACATCCTCAGACCACAGTGAAATAAAAATAAATATCAAAACCAACAACATTTCCCCAAATCCCACAAAGACATGGACACTAAACAGCATGATGCTGAATAATGCCTGGATCAACACAGAAATCAAAGAAGAAATGGAATGATTCCTGGAAACAAGTGAAAATGAAGAAACATCTTACCAAAACCTCTGGGATGCCATGAAATCAATTCTATGAGGGGAATTTATATCTCTATGAGCACACATCAAGAAAATGGAAAGATCACATGTGGAGAGCCTAACAAATCACCTAAGGAAGCTGGAAAGAGGAGACCACCAAAACCCCAACTTTAGAGAAGAATCCAAATAAAAAAATAAGAGCCCAAATATGGGACATAGATGACAAAAATATCATAGAAAACATCAACAAAACAAAAAAAGCTGGTTCTTTGAAAGAATTAACAAGATTGGTGGTCCTTAGCCAGAATGACCAAAAAAAGAGAGAAAAATCCCAAATAAACACAATCAGAAATACAAAAGATCAAATCACAACCGACCCCAAAGAAATACAAAAGATTATCAGAGATTACTATGTACAACCGTATGGAAACAAACTTGATGACCTAAATGAAATGGAGGACTTTCTGACATCACACAACCTCCCCAGGTTGAAACAAGAAGACACTGAGACACAAAATAGATCATTCAAAATCCAGAAATTTGACTCTGTCATATGAAAACTACCTACCAAAAAAAGTTCTGGAGTGGATGGTGCAAATCATTCTACAAAAAGGATACCTGCACACTTATGTTTGTTGCAGCTCTATTCACAGTAGCAAAAACATGGAACCAATTGTGTTGCCCATCAAAACTGGACTGGATAAAAAAATGTACATATACACAATGGAATATTATGCAGCCTTAAAGAAGGACAAATATATGGACTTTGCAGCAACTTGGATGGATTTGGAGTCGATCATACTCAGTGATTTATCACGGAAACAAAGAACAGAGTATCATATGTTCTCACTCATAAGCGGACCTTGAACAATTATAATGCTACAAGAAAGGGATTGGCAGTAGTGGGAAACTGTCAGGGGATGGGAGGGGTGGGATTGGTAGTTGAGGGAAACTGCTAGGGGAGGGAGGGGCATACTTAATCAACAAAGGTACCTGCATGATCAATGTTTATATACCTAACCCTGAAATGTACACCACATCTTTATAATAAAAATAAAAATTAAAAAAACCAAGAATTGATTTCTTTACTATTTATTCAGTTCCACTAATCCATTGACATTTACCAGTGTCATACTCTCTTGATTACACTTGCTTAATAAGAAGTCTTAAAGTCAGGCAGTGTAAGTGCTACATCTTTCTTTTTTTTTTTCAAGGTTTTTAAAACTTATCTTATTTTTTGCCTCTTCAGATAAATTTTTAAAGTATCTTGATTTAAAAACTTGTGTAGATTTGAATTGTTATTACATTGAATCTGCAGATAAATTTTGGGAGAACTGGTATGTTAATTATACTGAGTTTTCTGATTCAAGAACATAGTATTTATTAATTTATTTAGGTTTTCTCTAGTTTTTGTCAGCAATGCTTTACAATTTTTAGTGTAGGAATCTTGCACATCAATGGTTAAGTAGATTGCTAAATAGTTGATATTTTGATGTTATTTAAAATTTTCATTTTAAAATAGGTTATTAATAGCATATACAGTTATTTTTTAATTGTGGCCTTATGTTCTGCCACAATATTAAACTTGCTTATGACTTTTAGAATATTCTTCTAGATTTGTTGGATACTTTATCATGCACAATCATGTCATCTGAAAATAAAGACAGTTTATATCTTCCTTTCCAACCTTTATTTTTTATTTTTTAAGTTGTTTTCTATATTTTTCTGATGAAGAATTTTATTAAGATGTTATGGAATGAATGACATTGAACATTTTAATATGTGTGTGGTGTATCTCGGTATTTTACTTTATTTTATATTTTTAAAAAAATTGTGCAGTACAATTCAGGGTTAGGTGTACAAATATTCATTGTGCAGGTACCCTTGTTGATGAGGTGTGCCCCCCCAGGCAGATCTCCACTACTGTCAATCCCACCTCCCCACCACCCCTCCTCCCCACAGTTTCCTTCTACTGTCAATCCTTTTGTTATAGTATTACAGTAGTTGTTCAAGGTCCACTTATGAGAGAGAACATGTGATACTCAGAGCTTTGTTTCTGTGAAAGACCACTCAGTATTATAAACTCTAATTTCATCCAGGTTACTGTGAAGGTCATGATTTTGTTCTTTATGGCTGCATAATATTCTATTGTGTATAGGAACCACATTTTAAAAAATCCAGTCCTCTTTTGATGGACAACATGGCTGGTTCCGTGTTCTTGCTACTGTGAACAATGCTGCGATAAACATACATGTGGAAGTATCTTTTTTATATAGTGATTTGAGTTCTTCTGGGTATATTCCCAGTAGGGGAATTGTGGGGACATAAGGAAGGTTGATTTTTAGAGCTTTTAGTAATTACCACACTGTTTTCCACAGAGGCTGTACTAGTTTACACTCCCACCAACAGTGTATAAGTGTTCACTTTTCACCACATCCTCTCCAGCATCTGTTATTTTTTGAGTTATTGATGATGGCCATTCTGACTGGAGTTAGGTGATATCTCAGTGTAGTTTTAACTTGCAACTCCTTGATGACTAGTGAGGCTGAACATTTTATCATGTGTCTGTTGACTGCTCATATGTCTTCTTTTGAGAAGTGTCTATTCATATATTTTGCCCACTTTGTAATGGGGCTGTTTGTTTTTTTCTTTTCAGCACGTTTGAGTTCCTGTAGATCCTTGATGTTAGGCCTTTGTCAGATATGGAGTTGGCAAATATTTTTTCCCAGTCTTTGGGCTGTCTCCCTGCTCTCTTGATGGTTTCTTTGGCTTTACAGAAGCTTGTCAGTTTAATGAGGCCCCACTTGTCAATCTTATCTCTTATGGCCTGGGCATTTCGGGTTTTGATCAGGAATTGTTTGCCAGTTCCAACTTCTATAAGAGTGTCTCCTGCATTTTCTAAGGTTCTTATAGTTTGAGGTTTTACATTTAGTCTGTGATCCATTTAGAGTTAATTTTTGTGTATGGGGATAGGTAGGGGTCCTGTTTTAATCTTCTGCATGTGCTCATCCAGTTTTCCCAGCACCATTTATTGAATAGGTTCTCCTCTCCCCAGTAGTGGGTGTTGAAGGTTGTGTCGAAGATGAGTTGGTTGAGAAATTGAGGTTTTGCTTCTGGAATCTCAATTCTATTCCATTGATCTATGTGCCTGTTCTTGTATCAATACCAGGCTGTTTTGATTATTGTAGCTCTATAATGAAGTTTAAAGTCTCGGAGTGTGATACCTCCTGCTTTGTGTTTTTTGCTGAGAATTGTTTTGGCTATTCTTGGTCATTTATGTTTTCATATTGTTTTTTCTAGGTCTGAGAAGAATGTTGCTGGTAATTTGATGGGTATTGCATTATTTTTGTAGATTGCCTTTTGTAGAATGGATATCTTAACAATGTTGATTCTTCCAATCTACGAGCATGGAATATTTTTCCACTTGGTTTTGTCATCTTTGATTTCTTTGAGCAGTGTTGTGGTTTTCATTGTTAAGGTCTTTTACATCTCTGTTTAGGAAGATGCCAAGGTATTTCATTTTTTTGTGTGGCTATGGTGAATGGAATTGTGCTTTTTATTTGGGTTTCTGTTTGTTTATTAATTGTGTATAGAAATGCGATTGTTTTTACACATTTATTTTATACCCTGAGACTTTGCCAAGGTCCTTTATCAGTGCAAGGAGGTTTTTGACTGATTCTCTTGGGTTTTCAAGGTATAAAATCACGTCATCTGTGAAGAGAGATAGCTTGACTTCCTCTTTTCCTATTTGGTTACCCCTGATAACTTTCTCTTCTCTGATTTCTCTAGCTAGTACTTCCAAAACTATATTGAACAGGAGGGGTGAGAGTATGCATCCTTGTCTTGTTCCAGTTTTCAGGGGGGATGGTTCCAGTTTCTGTGTGTTTAGCAGTATGCTGGCTGTGGGTTTCTTGTTGATGGCTCTTACTATTTTGAGGTATGATCCATCTATGCCTAGATGTTCGAGAGTTTATATCAAGAGGGGTACTGGATTTTATCAAAGGCCTTTTCTGCATCTAATGATATAATCATGTGGTTTTTGTTTAATTACATTTATGGTCTTATGAATGTTGAACCAGCCTTGCATCCTGGGGATGAAACTTACTGGGTGTGGTGGATGATTTTTGAGATGTGTTGTTGATCCGGTTTGCTAGGATCTTGTTGAGAATTGTAGCATTTATGTTCATCAAAGATATTGGCCTGTAGTTCTCTTTATTTGTTGAGTCTTTACCTGGCTTGGGTATCAATGTGATGTTAGCTTCATAAAATGATTTGGGAAGAGTTCCATCTTTCTCAATCGCCTGGAATACTTTCAGTAAGATTGGTATCAGTTCCTCCTTGTATGTTTTGTAAAATTCTGCTGGAAAACCATCTGGCCCAGGGCTTTTTTTTGTAGGTAATTTTCTTATGACATAGTCAATATCCTGGATTTTTATTGGTCTGTTTAGGGTCTCGATTTCTTCTTGTTTCAACCTAGGGAGGTTGTGTGATATCTGAAAGTCCTCCATTTCCTTTAGGCTTTCAAGTTTGTTTCCATACAAGTGTACATAGTAGTCTCTGATAATCTTTTGTATTTCTTCAGGGTCAGTGGTGACTTCATCTTTTGTGTTTCTGATTGTGTTTATTTGTGTTTTTTCTCTCTTCTTCTTGGTCAGTCTAGCTAGGTAACCATCGATCTTGTTTATCCTTTCAAAGAACCAGTTTTTGGTTTCTTTGATTTTTTGTATTATCTTTTTGTCTTCTATATCCTGGATTTGGACTGTTATTTTGGTGATCTGGATCCTTCTGCTGAAGTTAGAGTTTTGATGGTCTTGCTTTTCCAGCTTCCTTAGATGACTTGTTAGGCTGTTAATTGTGATCTTTCCATTTTCTTCATGTGTGTTTGTAGAGATATACATTTCCCTCTTACTACTCCTTTCATGACATCCCAGAGATTTTGGTAAGATGTTTCTTCATTTTCATGTATTTCCAGGTATCTTTTAATCTCTATTTTTATTTCCACGTTGACCCAGGAGTTGCTTAGCATCATGCTGTGTAGTGTCCATGTCTTTGTGGGTTTTGGGGGAACTTTGTTGGTGTTGATATTTATTTTTATTCCACTGTTGTCTGAGAAGGTATATTGCAAAATTTCAATCTTGTGAAATTTGTTTATGCTTGATTTATGGCCATGGATGTGGTCGATCTTAGAAGTCTGCCACTTAGATCTGACTGTCCGATCTAGCATTGGGGAGGGGCTTCTGTCTCTCCCAGTTTGATGCTATGTACTCAAGTCCCAAATGGAGGCTGGTGGAGCTGGGCAGAGCAATGCAGTCTCTGCCTGGTCCCAGGGCTCCAGCTGCTCTATGGACCCGCCAGTTGGGGACTGAACTGGGGAAGCAGAGTGTGAGACAGTTGGGAGCTGCAGGTCAGTGTGGCATTGGGTAGCTTGAGCAGGGCAGGGCAATGTAGCAGACGTGGGAGCCTGGAGCTCCACAGGGCTGGGAACGAGGGCTGCCCTGGGCAGGGAGAGGGAGTGGCTGTGGGATGGAGCTGTGGCGGTGGCAGTCATGTCAACAGTACACTGTTTAGGAGGAGCTCCACTGGCTAGAGCCAAGGGCCACCCTGGGCAGCAGGAGGGAGCAGCTGTGGGAGGGTGTGGTGGTGGCTGCAGATATGTCTGCAGTGCAGTGTGGCTGGAGCTCCACAGGCTGGAAGTTGAGGTCTGCCCCAGGTGGGGTGAGGGAGCAAGTGCAGGGGGAAGCTGCAGCGGCAGCCGAGTCAGCAATGTGGTGTGTGGAACTGAAGGCCTCCATCCCATGGGCCAGTGTAGCTGGCTGTAGCAGTGCCTATGGCTGCAACAATGGCAGGGCAGTGTGTGGGGCCAGTTTCTGCCAGCCTGCAGGTCTGTATGGTTGGCTCAAGAGCAGACTGGCAGTGGCAGAAGCAGAAGCCACTGGGGGAGAGCAAGGGTCCTTATGGATACTTGCTTTCATGGAGAATCTCACAGACCAACCTGCCCCATCACCATCTTGCTGTAAGTCCCCTTTCCATTCTTTATACTTTTTCTTTCTTGTCTTATTGCAATAGCTGGGATTTCTAGTTCAATGTTGAATAGAAGTGGAGAAAGCAGAGATCCTTGCCTTAATTTTGATCTTAAGGAAAAAATATTACTTTAGTCTTTTTTTTTTTTTTTTTTTAGTTTTAAAGATGTGGGGTACAATTCAGCGTTAGGTATACAAATGTTCATTATGCAGTTAACCTTGTTGATGAGGTGTGCCCCTCCTTCCTCTGGCAATTTCCCTCACCTGCCAATCCACCCCTCCCTTCCCTGGCAATTTTCCACTATTGCCAATCCCTATTTTATAGATTATGATTATTGTTCAAGGTCCACTTATGAGTGAGAACATATGGTACTCTGTTCTTTGTTTCTGTGATAGATCACTGAGTATGATCGACTCTAAGTCCATCCAAGTTGCTGTGAAGTCCATATGTTTGTTCCTCTTTATGAGTGAATGATATTCCATTGTGTATATATACCACATTTTAAAGATCCAGGCTAGATTTGAGGGACAGCACGGTTGGTTCCATGTTTTTGCTACTGTGAATAGAGCTACAACAAATATGCATGTGTAGATATCTTTTTTGTAGAATGATTTGAGTTCCTCTGGGTATATTCCCAATAGGGGGATTGCTGGGTCATCTGGAAGGTCAATTTCTAGATCTTTCAGAAATTGCCACACTGTCTTCCAAAGAGGTTACATTAGTTTGCATTCCCACCAGCAGTGTAGAAGCATTCCTTTTTCTCTGCATCCTTGCTAGCGTCTGTTGTTGTTTATTTTATTAATGATGGCCATTTTTACTGGGGTTAGGTGGTATCTCAATGTGGTTTTGATTTGCATTTCTCTGATGATGAGTGAGGCTGAGCAGTTTTACTTTCCTCTTAAGTGTAATATTATCTATAGGCTTTACATAGATGTTGCAATGTTTTGAATGTTTTTGTCTTCTTCAAAGTTCAAATTATAACTTAATTTCTAAGGTAACAGGGTTAAAAGGTAGAGCCTTTTGGGAAGTGTTCTGAAGTCATGAGAAAGCTACTTTCATGAATGGAATTGTATACTCATTTAAAGGGGCATGGAGGAACTAGCTAGGTCCTTTTTTTGTCCCTCTGTCCTTTTCACCATTTAAGGGCATAAAGTTTGTCCCCTCCAGAGGATGCAGCAAAAAGGTGCCATCTTGGAAGCAGAAATAAGGCCCTCACCAAATACCCAACTTGCCAGTATCTTGATCTTAGACTTCCTAGATTCCAGAACTGTGAGAATTTATTTTTTAAAAAATAAATTACTTCATCTCAGGTGTATTGTTATAGCAACCCAAATGGACTAAGATACATTTTTTTTTGGAATTGGAGTCTTGTTCTGTTGCCCAGACTGGAGTGCAGTGGCCACTTCCGGCCACTGCAGCCTTGACCTGCTGGGCTTCGGCGATCCTTCCACCTCAGCCTTCCAAGTAGCCGGAATTACAGGCACGCCCTATGATGCCTGGCTAATTTTTTATTTATTGCAAAGATGAGGACTCACCAAGTTGCCCAGGCGGGTCTCGAACCTGCGAGCTCAGGCAATCCACTCACCTCAGCCTCCCAAGTTGCGGGATTACAGGCTGAGCCACCAAACCCGGCAATATAAATTTTTTAAAAATAGAGTTGAGAAAGTTTTCTTCTATTCTCAATTTACTGAGAGCTTGTATCATAAATTAGTGTTGTATTTTGCCATCCCTCCAGGTTTATTCACTGAAATAACTTACAATTTATTCTTTAATCTGTTAATGTAGTTAATTACATTGTTTTTGATATATTAAACCAAGATTTAGTTCCAGATAAAACACAAATTGATCATGTAGTTTAAAAAATACATTGTTTAATTTAATTTAGCAATATTTTATTTAACATTTTTGCATTCATATTCATGAATAATACTGGTTGAAATTTTTCTCCTGTTAGTGTCCTTGTCTCCTTTGGGGTCAGTGTTACAGTGTATATGTATACACTGTGTACACTTCCCATAAAGTGAGATGGTAAGTGTTCTCTTATCTATTTTCTCCAAGAATTTAATTCAGTTGACACACTTTCCTCCTTGAATATTCTTCCCCCCACATTCTAAGGGAATACTTTTTTTTCTCAATTAAAAATTTCATATTTCAAATATTGATAGATATAAACATTAAAGAAAAGTTCTTTGAGTTCTTCAATACATTTTAAAGTGCAAAGATTGATCAGATATCCAAAAGCTTTTTTTTTTTTAAATAGTTAATTAATGTTATTTCAATAGCTTTGGGTAGTACAAATAGTTTTGTTCTGGATTTTAATTGTACCCTCACATGTGCATATTATACCTTATATATGATTTTTGACCCTCAATCAATTCCTCTTCCCCTTCCTGAGTCTCCTGTGTCCTTTATACTACTCTTTATGTCTTTGCATATTTTTAGTTTAGCTCCCATTTTTAAGTGTTTGGTTTTATGTTCCTCAGTTAGTTCACTTAGGATAATATTCTCCAATTCTATCCAAGTTGCTGCAAAAAACATTACTTCATTCTTTTGATAGTTGAATAGTATTCCATGATGTATATATACCACATTTTCATTATCCACTGTTTGTTTGTGCTGTGATGAACATACAGATTCAGATATCTTTTAAATATAATGACTTTTCTTCCTTTGGGTAGGGAGAAATCTTCATACCACTTTCCACAGAGGTTGTATTAATTTACATTTCAACTAACAGTGTGTAAGCTTTTCCTCTTCTCTGCATCCATACCAGTATCTATTGTTTTTGATTTTTTAATAATGGCTGTTCTGTCTACTGTAAAGTGGTGTCTCATTGGGTTTTAATTTGCATTTTCCTGATGATGAGTGGTGTTGAGCATTTTTGGTATGTGTGTTAGCCATTTGTATATGTTGCTTTGAGAGATGTCTGCTACTTATTTGTGTGTGTTGATTTTGTAATCCTTAAACTTTACTGAATTCATTTATCAAGACGAGGAGTCTTTTAGAGGTGTCTTTAGGATTTTCAAAGTGTAAGATTGTATCATCGGCATACAGAGATGATTTGATTTCTTCTTTTCCGATTTGGACATATTTTCTTTCTCTTGCCTGATTTCTCTGGTTAGAAAATTCCAGTATTATGTTGAACAGGAGTGGAAAACTGGGCATCCTTGTCTTGTTCCAGTTATGCATTCAACTTCTCTCCATTCAGGATGAGATTGACTGTTGGTTTATTGTACATGAGTTTCTATTATTTTGAGGAGTGCTCCCTCTATGCCTATTTTGCTGAGGATTTTTATCATGAAGGGATACTGGATTTTATCAAATGCTTTTTCTGTGTCTATTGAAATGGTCCCATAGTTTCTGATTTTAATTTTGTCTATGCAGTGGGTTGCATTTATTGATTTGCATATGTTGAACCGTCCTTGAATCTCTGGGATAAAACCCACTTGGTTTTATATAGTGTACATACAATATACATACTATATATTACTGTTGAATTTGTTAATATTTTGTTGAGGATTTTTGCATCTATGTTCATAAGGAATATTGGTATGTAGTTTTCTTTATTTGTTGTGTCTTTGCCTGGCTTTGATATTAAAGTGAGACTGGTTCCATAGGTTGAGTTAGGAAGAATTCCTTCCTCTTCAGTTTTGTGGAATAGCTTCAGTAAAATTGGTATCAGTTCTTTGAATGTCTGATATAATTCAGCAGTTGAGTCTATCAGGTCCTGGACTTTTTTTTGTTGGGAGAATTCAGTTGCTGTTTCAATCTTACTCTTATTATTCGTTTGTTCAGGGTTTCTATTTCTTCCTGGGGAGGTTGTATGTTTCCAAGAATTTATCCATTTCCTCTAGATTGTCTAGTTAGTTTTTATAGAGGTGCTAATAATAGTCTTGGATGAGCTTTTGAATTTCTCTTATACAAGTTGTAATGTCTCCATTTCTGATTGAGCTAATTTGAATCTTCTCTCTTCATTTTTAAATTAATCTAGCTAGTGGTCTATCAATTTTGTTCCCCTTTTCAAATAATAAGCTTTTTGTTTCATGATTGTTCGTATTTTTAAATTTCAATTTCCATTTAATTCTGCTCTGATCTTCATTATATGTCTTCTTCTGCCAGCTTTGGTTTTGGTTTGTTCATGTTTTCCTAGTTCTCTGAGGTTTGATGTTAGGTTGTTGATGTATGGTTTTTCAGTCTTATTAATGGAGGCTTTAAGTGCCATACATTTTTCTCTGAGGACAGTTTTGACTGTGTCTCAAAGGTTTTGCTAACTTAGTTTATTGTTGTCATTCATTGGGAGGAATTTTAAAATTTCCACTTTGATTTTATTTTTGACCCAGGTGTCATTCAGTAGCAGTTTTTTTAACTTTCATTTTTTTTTTGGTTTCATGAGTCCTTGGAGTTAATTTTTAGTTTTATTCCACTGTGATCTGAGATGATGCTTGATATGATTTTGATTTTTTTGAATTTGTTGAGACTCTATTTATGGCCTATCATATGGTCTATCTTGGAGAATGTTCCATATTCAGATGAGAAAAATATATATTGTGTAGTTTTGAAGTAGAATGCTCTACAGATATCTGTTGGTTTCATTTGTTCTAGGCTCCAGTTTAACCCTAATGTTTCTTTATTGACTTACTGCCTTGATGACTTGTCTATTGTTGTCACTGAAGTGTTGAAGTCTCCCATTATTATTGTATTGTTGTTTACCTCTTTTTTTAGGTCTAGTAGAATTTGTTTTGTAAAGCTGGGGCTCTGCTGTTAGGTGCATATATATTTAAAGTGGTTATTTCTTCTTGTTAGATTGGATTCCTTTATCATCATATAATAACCATATTTGTCTTTTAAAAATGTTGCTAATTTTAAGTCTGCTTTTATCTGATATGAGAATGGCTACTCCTGCTTGTTCCAGTTTCCATTTGCATAGAATATTTTCCCCCACCCCTTTACCATGAGTCTATAGGAGTCTTTGTGAGTTAAGTGGGTCTCTTAAAGGCAGTATAATTTTGGGTTGTGTGTTTTTTAATCCATTCTGCCAGTCTATATCTTTTTAGTGAGGCATTGAGACTATGTTCAGAGTTAATAATGCTGTGTACCATACTATTCCATTCATTATACTGGTTGTTTTCTGGTTACTTTATTTATTTACCTATTTTCTCCATAGTTTTGGTGTCCTATAAGGCTTGTGGGCTTTATAGTTTCCAGCATTTTTCTACTGGTTTATTTTAACCTTTTATTTCAATATTTAAAACTTTTTTCAGTGAGTATTTCCTATAGAGTCAGTCTTGTGGTGACAAATTCCCTCAGCATTTGCTTATCTGGGAAAGTCTTCATTTTTCTTTCATTTATGAAACTTAGTTCTGTGGGATCCAAAATTCTCAGCTGATTGTTCTTCTGTTTGAGGAGACTGAAGATTAGGGCTCAATCCCTTCTGGCTTGTAAGGTTCCTTCTGAGAAGTCTGTTGTATGTCTGATAGGTTTTCCTTTTAAAATTATTGAATGCTTTTGCTTCACTGCTCTTAAAATTCTTTCCTTCACATTAGCTTTGCATAACCAGATGAATATATACTTTGGGGATGACCTTTTTGCAATGAATATTCTGGGGTTCTTTGGACTTCTTGTATCTGGATGTTTAGATCTCTGACAAGGTCAGGCAAGTTTTTCTCCATTATTTCTTCAAATAGGGTTTCTAAACCTGTTGTTTTCTCTTCTTCCTCATGAACATGTATGATTCTTAGGTTTGGATGTTTTAATAATCTCACATTTCTTGGGCACTTTGTTTCATTCTCTTGATTCTTTTTTCTTTATTGTTGAGTGATTAGGCTAATTCAAAACCCTTGTCTTCAAGTTCTGAGATCCTTTCTTCTGCTTGTTCTAGTCTACTGTTAAAACTTTACACTGAATTTTTTTGTGCTTTCCTAAATGCTTCTTTCATTTCCAGAATTTCTGTTTTTTTGTTTTTTAGGGGTTTATCTCTTTAATTTTTCTTCCATGTCCTGAATAGTGTTTTTAAATTTTGGTTTTCAGTTTTCTCCTGAATTTCCTTGATTAGTTTTATCAGCAACCTTTTGAATTCTGTGTCTGGAATTAAAAACAAATTCATTTTGGTTAGACTTCATTGCTGAAGAGTTAGTGTAGTGTTTTGGGGATGATAGAGAACTCTGTTTTTTCATATTGTCAGAATTATTTTCTGGTTCCTTCTCATTTGGGTAGACAATTTCTTCTTATTTGAGATTGGCAGGGGATGGAGTTCAGCACTGTAGTGTTCCCTTGGTTATATATATCCTTAGTGTGGTGAGTTTTTAATTTGCCAGATGTGGTATCTCTGTGCTGTGTACCTGCACTGGCTCATGGCATCCTCAGTGGTCAGAGTGTCTTGGAAAATGCTGTTAGATGGCACTTGGGATCAGGTCTTCCCCAAAGCTGAGATATTGGATCTGATGTGGTGGGCTGTACTGTTGACCTCTGACCAGGAGGTGGCACTTGTGAAAGAAAATTGGCTACAATATTGGCTGCAGGGTTTCTCCTTGATGAGTGTTGCTCCAAGAAAGTGCCCAGCCAGCTTAGTCCAAGGACAGGGCTGGAATTTTCCAAGTTTTCCATCTGCTTTGAGCCTCAGGGGTAGTGCGGGGGAAAGGAGATCAAACACCTTTCAAGTGTGCACACTTAGCTACTTCAGTGAGGATTGGGCCACTGGGGTAATGCTGTTGTGTAGAGAAGTCCCAGAATAGTTCACAAAGGGAGTTAGAGGTTACTATGGTAATATGTCCCACCTGGCTCCTACCTTGGCCTCATGCAACCTGCAATCTGAATGTCAAAGTACAGCTGGCCTTAGGTCCTCAGATATTCTTAGACAACTCACCCAGCCAGGAACTGTCTGTAGCTGTAGAGTTTGCCCTGGGGACCCATTCCCTCTCATGTTGACTGGAAAGCAACTTCTCTATCCTGCAAGGGTTGAGTCTCTGGGAAACAGTGGCTGGTGCTGCTCAAAGCTCTTGTCTTGCATCACTCCACAGCAGAGCATGGCTGTGGGGAAGGCAGTTTCCTGTGAGGAGTTAGGGTCTCACAAGACTTGGGGAGCCCTGCAAAGTTCATGACAGGAACACAGAACTCTTAAATTCCTGTCATTCACTTTTCCATTGCATGGTAGGCTGTGGTAGACTGTGGTGGTACACGAAGGAGTCTGACCAGTTCCAGTTCATGTCAGTGCATTTTTTCCCCTTCTTCTTTGCTCTAAGGGATTATTATCACTCCTTTGAAGACTCATGGGGTGTGCTGCTGGATCTGTTCCTCTCTGGGTGCTGAGGAAACACTATTTTGTTTTACTCTATAGGATAAACTCACTCTAGCTGCCTCATGTCAGCCATCTTAATCTGGACAATCTATTATTATTATTATTTTTGTTTGTGTGTTTCCTGGCTAATTTTAAAATATTTTTTTGGAGAGATGAAGTCTCTCTATGTTGCTCAGGCTGGTCTTAAACTCCTGGGGTCAAGCAATCCTCCCTCCTTGCTTCCCAAAATGGTGGGATTACAGGCATGATTATGGCACCTGGCCATTCATATGAATTTTTAAAAAATTTATTTTGTTTTAAAGATGTGGGGTACAATTCAGGATTAGGTATACAGGTGGTAATCTTACATTACAGGTATATGTGTGTTTTTGATGTCCAAATATTTTGGGGATTTCCTACGACTCTTGTTTTTTTATTTCTAATTTAATACCATCTTAATCACATTCTGTATACATTCAAACCTCTTAAGCGTATTGAGACTTGCTTTATGGCCCAGGACATGGACTATTTTTGTGAGTGCTTCCATGTGCATTCTGTTTTTACTGGATGCAGTTTTCAGTAAGTATTAAGGCAACTTCATTGGCAGTATTGTTCTGACATTCTATATTCCTACTGATTTTTTTGGTCCATTAGTTCCTTCTGTTAACAAGAGAGGGAATTCAAATTTTCACCTGTGATTGATAACTTGTTCATAGTTCCCTTTAATTTTTATCTTTTTTTGCCTTATATTTTTGAGAGCTTTGATATTAAATCCATGCATACTTAGTATTTTTGTATTATCTTGATTAATAAACTTTTTTGCTATGACAAAAGCCTCTTTCTGTCTCTGATAATATTTATCTTAAATAGTCAACTGGGGCTGGACTTGGTGGCTCAGCCTGTAATCCCAGCACTTTGGGAGGCCGAGGTTTGTGGATTACCTGAGTCTGCAGGTTCGAGACCCTGCCCGGGCAAATTGGCAAGACCTCATCTCTACAATAAAACAAAAATTAGCCAGGCATGGTAGCACCTGCCTGTCATTCCAGCTACTTGGAAGGCTGGTGTGGAAGGATTGCCAGAGCCCAGCAGGTCAAGGCTGCGGTGGCTGGGAGCGTGCCACTGCACTCCAGTCTGGGTGATAGAGTGAGACTCCAACTCAAAAAAAAAACCAAAAATGTCAGTACCAGAGGGCATGCTATTGGATTTCTTAGCTGAAGTCATTGCTTTGTAGCATGTGTTCTGGAAGATTACCCTTCAAGGGACCAGGATGTGCACACCTTATAACAATTCTGCTGTGGATAATGTTCTGATGAGACGTATATATTCTTATAAAGATCTATTTTCAGATCTTTCTTTTATGCCAGGAAGAGTATAATTTTTTTTCTCTAGGTCAACAGGGGCACAAGTTCTTTTGGGAAAACCTTTGTCCATTGTTGAGCATGGGAGGCATTATCATCTTTGCTAGAGACTGGTGACATCTGTGTACTTCATGAAAAGTCTGTGAAATGATCAAGACAAATGCAGGGAATGACTCATTTTCCTTCTTTAACTAGTGCTACTCTGCTTTCTTTGTTTTAAAAGTATATGCAAAAGGTAAAATAATTATCCAATTAATGATATATCAATGTTTTTTCCCTGAAAGGAGAAGCTTTGTATGTGAGGGTCAAGCATAAAACATAATTGAAATGAAGATTTTACTAAAACTGTTGAACTTAGGATGAGTTGGACTGTGGATAATTTGTATTAGTAACGATGCTTCTTGGCAAATGCCCCTCTACAGAGAGCAATTGGCAGTATTTTAAACTGTAATAACTGATAAACCTGAAAAAACACTCAACTGTAGTGTAGTACTAATGAGGGGACTATAGAATCACAAATTTTTAGTCAGATCCTTCTAATTTCTTAGCTGTTCCTTCATTAGATGATTTCAAGTAAATTAAGTAACTTGGTCACTGGCTCTGGAAATTGTTATCTCAGGTACCAATAAAGGGCAATACAATCTTTGAAAATTTACTGTCTCTTGGAATCTATTTCTTCATCTCTCTAAATAAGAAAGAATCATATAATACTTTTTAGTTATAATGATATAGAAATAAATATTTATATAGTGCTTTGACAGAGAACAAAGAAAGATGCTATGAGTGTAAATGATTGGTATTATTTAATCACATTTAGTACCTACATTAGAAAGATTAAGCTAGGGTATGGTATGGTAACTATTGGTATGGTAACTATTCTGCTTCCTCTCAGTAAGTCACTTTTGTGGGGTGTAAATTATATGTTCTTAATTCATACAAATTGAAGTTATTACAGTCCACCTTTGAACAGCGGGGGAGTGTTAGGGGTGTCAATCCCTGCAGAGTTGAAATTCTGTGTCTAACTTTTGACTCTCCCAACTTAACTACTAATAGCCTACCATTGAATGAAAGCCTTACCAATAACATACACAGTCAATGAACATATTTTGCATGTTATGTATATTAAATACTCTATTTTTACAATAAAGTAACCCTAATGACAATGCTAAAGTAAGAGAAAAGATAATGGTATTAAGAAAATAATAAGAGAAAATCTAATACTGTACTATATTTATTGATATTGTCTGTTTACATTGGCTGTTTATAAGATGAATTGTCTGTCTGAAATGATGGGCAATCACAGCTGAAGACCTCAACCTAGGGTACATATCAAATAATTCAACTTTTTCTTGTAATGTAATGACTTTTCTCTGCTTCTTGGGAGCACTTCCACACTTCCAGCATCACTAGTGGCCCTTAGTATGGGTACCATGATGTTATTCAAGATTTATGCCATTGCAACAAACACAATGAAAGATATGAGTACCATGAGAGATTGCTTTTTACTCTGATAGCAATTTACTGGAGAGACAAATTGCACATTGGGAGATGACTGGTGTCACATGGCATTTTAAGTGGGTACTGCAACACTTGAGCTCACTGCAATAGCAACAGGAGGTAGCCATGAAATTATTACAGTAGTAAAGTATGTACTACAGTTAATTTCATATAGTTATGATTTAATATGCCATCTTTATGCCATGTCAGGTCTGTAACTGTTCCTGTGGTCAGGTTTTGGTAAATTTTAACTTTTTATAATAAATTTGTGTATATTTTTATGGTAGAAGATGTTAACATAGACTAATATCTACATATATTTTATGCATTAATGGCATACTTAATTTTCTTAACTTTAAAACTTTTTTTTCTATTTTTTTTGGCCACACTGTTTTAGGTAAATTTCTCAAATGGGTTGCAAATCTTCCAAAAGCTTTCCAATATATTTATTTTCTTGTGTAAGTAAGTGGGCCTGCCACTTCAAACTAATATTGTTCAAAGGTCAACTGTAATTTATACATATGCATAAATAGAAAACAAAACTCTTTGCAAAGCTATATAAAAGCATGACTTGAAAGAATTGTTACAAATGAGTTCTAATCCTCAAACACATTCTTAATTTAAAATAACATTATATTTATTTGGATCTTTGGATCTTTGTACCCTAATACTATTCTACAAAGAAAGTAGATTTTGCTTCTTAAATATTCAAAGTTGTTTTAAGCATTAAATTTAAAATATTTGAACTTCCTAAAGTGAAGTAAATTAATTTTAGAAGTATATCATTATTATTTCTAAGCCTATTCATTCAATATTCTAAGTGGGATAGTTGCTATTAAATGTAATCTCGTGGTATGAGTAAGATTGAACTTCCTACAAAGAAGACTGAAAAAAAAGCTTATGATGCCTGGATGGACTTGGAGTCTCTAATACTGAGTGATGTATCACAGAAACAAAGAACTGAGTATCACATGTTCTCACTCATAAGCAGACCTTGAACAATTACTATAATACTATAAGAAAAGGATTGGCAGCAGTGGGAAACTGCCAGGAGGTGGAGGGTGGGACTGGGAGTAGTGGGAAACTGCCAGGGGAGGGGACCACACTTCATCAACAAGGGTACCTGCATAATGAATATTTGTACACCTAATCCTGAATTGTACCCACATCTTTAAAATAAAAATAAAAAAAGAATAAATATGCATCTTTAATTAAAAAAATCCCAAGGAGTGTTAGACTATTACATTAAAACATTTTCAATAAATATTAAAATGAAAAACATTAAAGCTTTATTAATAAAGTATTATTTATTTTAAAATTATTTATTTAATTGATTTATTTAAAAATTGTAGAAGTAGAGTATTTATTTTATTATACACAAACATTACAGAAGCACATAGAGTAGGAAGTAAACATTCCTCATCCTACATTATTACTTAAAACGTAGTAAGTATTCTTGAACACGCATGTTGGCACTTGCTATGTTTTATTCTGTAGGAAACATTTTGAGACAGAGATAGTTTGCTGTTTCTAATATTTATTTCCTCCTTTTCTGCTGTTTTAGAACTTTTAGGGGGCATGTAGTTGCTCAGAAGATAGACTTCATTTTCCAACCTGCTTTGTACCTTCGTAAGGTCACACAACTAAATTTTGAACAGTGGATTGTAAGCAGCAGTTTTTTGTGGCAACTTCAAAAACTTTTGTTCAGAGACAAATGGTATGTGCTCTCTGCTCCCCTTTTCTTCATCCCTTCCTCTACTCTGCTGCTTGAAATGTGAGTAGTTCCTTGGACCACAGGGATGAGGATCATACCTTAGAAATGAGCAGGTAATGATCTAAATTCCTCAGGGCATCATGGGTTAGAACCACCATGGCAGCCTTGGTTCACTTACCTCCAGGCCAACACACAAGTAAGGAAACTTCTGCATTGTTTCAATCATTTAGTTTTTTTTTCACATTTGCAGCTGATTCTAGTCTTCACTAATAGGCATTACTGAAAGTTTTGGGTCTAAGTAAATATAATTCAAATTTTTGATAGGTACCTCCAAATTTCCCTTGCAAAAAGTTGTTTCAATTCATACTTTATAGTAGGTCTATGCAAATGCTTTCTCTCATAATCTATTTTCAGGATTTTATATTATTTTCCTAATATGTTTTTAATGCATTCTCCTCTTCAGTTTCCCCTTTTTTTCTCATCTTGCCATACATTTCTATATTTTTTAATCTCTAGATTCTCTGATATTTGTCTCTACCTCTGTTGTGACTTTTTCTTTTGGCCTTTATCCCTTTCTTTGGTTTTCTCTTTTCTCCAAAGGGCAGATTGTAGTATTATTTTTTTCTTTTTCTGAGGATAATCTATCTTGGATCTGCTGGTCTATCTTAAAATCTGAAAGGTGTACAAGCACACTTAATAGTTATGCTCTTGCTGAAGCACCATTACTGTAACATTTATGTATATTCTCCCAATTTCCAAAATTCAAATGTTGATGACAAATACATACACAAAAAGAGATAAACAATAGTTATCTAGAGACTGTTACCACTAATTTAATAAAACGGGCCTTCATGAGACATAGGAGATTATGCTACTTTAAAAAGGGAACGTTATATATAACTATTTTTTCTGTTAATAATTGTGAGTCTTCCATTGTCTGTAATAGTAAAGGAGACTTTTGACTGTTTCCTTTCCTCTATTTTTCTAGCGACAAGTCTCCATGTAACATTGTTAGTGTCTCATTTCTTCAACAATCCTAAGCTGTCATACTTGCAGTCTTATCTTAAAGAACAGTCTATAGACATTTCCATACTCATAGGTCACCTCCATTTGTCCACTTTACATTTCATTTGTCCACTGTGCCCTGGCCACAGCTGGTTTCCCCAAGGTTTACACCTGATTCTAAGGCAGCCACCTTTGAACTTGACATGGTGTCTGAGGTGAGCTGGTTCAAGGGCATGTAAGGATTAACCAACTGCATTTTCTTTTTGGAGTCTAAATGGCATGTGCACGTACACACACACACACACACACACACACACACAGTCAAGGGAGTGGATAAAGGCAACTCACAGAAGGAAAGGAATAAGGATGCCTCATGTGATAGCAGAAAGGAGAATGGAGACAGGACATTGATCGTGGCAGGGTAAGTAGACACAGTAAAGGGGAAGCAGACACAAGATAAACTGCTGCAGGTGTATGGCAGTGGAAATACTAAGCAGAGAATGACAATGGATCTGGGCAAGATGTTAGAATTTCTGTGATCTTAAAAGGCATTCCAGTTCAGCTGTTTCCCTTTTGAAAATGCTTTCTGTTTGCTTCATCTTTTTCTCTTTGTTATAATAAATTCTACCATCTGAGGTAAATTGGTATCTTTCTCATTGTAATCTGAGACAGCCTAACATATTTCTTATGCTTCTGTTTGCATCTGATTTTGCTTGTTACAGAACATATTTCTAGTCCTCTCCATTATATGTAATGCTCCCTTTTAAAAGTAGTATATGTAGGATATACCTAAAGGTATATGGACAGGGCTGTCCATATACATTTGGACATCAGAGAGACCAGTTTTATACTTCTTAGATTCTGGGCAATGTTCCTGTCTCCCTCAAATCTGTGGTCTTTCTAAAGGATGTGGCTAGGAGCAGAGCAAGCAAAATTAGACACCAATTTGTATTAATGCTTGTAGTTATTTATTGTGTTATTGGTCTTGATTTAGTCAATTGTCCTTGACATTCTGCCTTCTCTCACCCATGACTTTTATTTTTCCCTTTGTGGGTTATTCTTATGTGGATCAGCTTGTAAACATATTATTCTTCCCATTTGGAAAAAACCTTCCCTTGAAGCCACTTTTCCTACTACTACCCCCCCGCCCCATTTCTTTGCTTCTCTTGGCAATTTTTTAAATTTTAAAGATGTGGGGTACAATTTGGGATTAGGTATACAAGTGGATCTCTTGTCAAACTGAAAATATTGTCTATTTTTATTGTTTCCAAGTCTCCTTCCATTCTCCCTTAAACTCACCACAATCCAGGTTTTCTTGTCCCCACCACTCCGCTGAAACTGCTCTCGATAAGGGCTTCAATAACTACCACATGGCTAAATCCAATTATTAATTTTCAGTCTTTATCTTATGTGACTTAACAACATCACAATCCAGTTAATTCACCTGGCTTCTGAAAGTACTTGATTTCCTTCCTTTATTTCCTGCTTAGTTGACTCTATTGCTTTCTCTCATTCTTTGCAATCTTTTAATCTTGAGAAAGTTCAGTTTATAGTTTCTCTTTTCTGCCAAGAGGCGGATGGAGTTGTTGCATTGTGTGGATGCCAGGTCAAAAAATCCAGTTCTCATTAAATCATTTTTTATACAAACAATACATTAGAATAAAAAGTGAGCTCCCCACCCTGGACCTTTGGTCTTTTTCTCTTTAAACTGTGTCTGTTACCTTTGATATTATACCAGAATTGATGGATACATAAACACAGATGTTCTTTTTGTTAATCTTTTTTTTTTGAGTTGGGATCTCACTCTGTCACCCACAATGGAGTGCAGTAGCTGCTCCTGGCCACCGCAGCCTCGACTTGCTGGGCTCCGGCGATCCTTCCGCCTCAGCCTTCCAAGTAGCTGGAATTATAGGCATGTGCTA
>NW_007253555.1:790-1676 GCF_000164805.1 Carlito syrichta | reverse complement strand
CTGTCAGTCATTTTCTTATAGTATTACATTGAATATTCAAGGTCCACTATATGAGTGAGAACATGTGATACTCAGATCTTTGTTTCTGTGAGAAGTCTGTCAGTATTATGGACTCTAGTTCTATCCAGGTTGCTGCAAAATTCGATTTTTGTTCTTTTTTATGACTGCGTAACATTCCATCATGTATATGTACTACATTTTTTAAAACCAGTCCTCTTTTGATGGACAGCATGGATGCTTCCAGGTTCTTACTATTGTGAACAATAACAATATGTTTATGCGATAAACATACGTGTGCAGATATCTTTTCTATGGAGTGATTTGAGTTCTTCAGGGTGTATTCCCAGTAGAGGGATTGCAGGGTCATATGGGAGGTCAATATTTAGAGTTTTAGGAATTGCCATACTGTTTTCTACAGAGGTTGTACTAGTTTGCACTCCCACCAACAGTGTAGAAGTGTTCCCTTTTCACCACACCTTCTCCAGCAACTGTTATTTTTTTAGTTATTGATAATTGCCATTCTGACTGGAGTTAGGTGGTATCTCAGTGTGGTTTTGATTTGCATCTCCCTGATGATTAGTGAGGCTGAACATTTTTTCAAGTGTCTGTTGGCTGCTCAGATGTCTTTCTTTGAGAAGTGTCTGTTCATATCTTTTGCCCATTTTATAATGGAGTTGTTTGTTTTTTTCTTTTCAGCATGTTTGAGTTCCTTGTAGATCCAAGATGTTAAGCCTTTGTCAGACCTGGAGTTGCAAATACTTTTTCCCAGTCTGTAGGCTGTCTCCCTGCTCTCTTGATGGTTTCTTTGGCTTTGCAGAAGCTTGTCAGTTTAATGAGGTTCCACTTGTCTATCTTATCTCTTATGGGCTGTGGGCTTCGGGTTTTG
>NW_007253555.1:0-741 GCF_000164805.1 Carlito syrichta | reverse complement strand
CCCCAGTGTAGTGTGGAGGCTTTGTTGAAGATGAGTTGGTTGAGAAATGGAGGTTTTGCTTCTGGAATCTCAATTCTATTCCATTGATCTATATGCCTGTTGCTGTACCAATACCAAGCTGTTTTGATGATCTTAACTTTATAGTAAAGTTTGAAGTCTGGTAACGTGATACCACCTGATTTGTTTTTTTTTTTTTTTTTTGCTGAGGATTATTCTGGCTATTCTTGGTCGTTTGTGTTTCCATATGAAATCCTGTGTTGTTTTTGCTAGGTCTGAGAAGAATGTTGCTGGTAATTTGATGGGTCTTGCATTAAATCTGTAGGTTGCCTTAGGTAAGATGGACATCTTCACAATGTTGATTCTTCCAATCCATGAGCATGGGATATTTTTCCACTTGTTTGTGTCATCTTTGATTTCTTTGAGCAGTGTTATGTAGTTTTCATTGTAAAGGTATTTCGTTTTTCTGATTAGGAAGATGCCAAGGTATTTCATTTCTTGTTGTGGCTATTGTGAATGGAATTGTGCTTTTTAATTGGGTTTCTGTTTGTTTATTATTGTGTAAAGAAATGTGATTGTCTTTTGTGCATTTATTTTATATCCTGAGATTTTGCCAAAGCCCTTTATCAGTGTAAGGAAGTTTTTGACAGATTCTCTTCGGTTTTCAAGGTACACGATCATGTCATCTGCAAAGAGAGATAGCTTGACTTCCTCTTTTCCTATTTGAATACCCCTGACTGCCTT
>NW_007253554.1:5009-10659 GCF_000164805.1 Carlito syrichta | reverse complement strand
GTATATGAGGACTCCCATTATCCAGATTCCTACTCCCAAACCTGAATGGTGGTTATCTCTCATCAGGACGGTCTGTATGTTTTTGGGATGGAGGCCTCGTGTAATCAAGCTTCCTTATTCTTCCATAGCAACAGGGAGTGTAGTGTTCTGTATATGAGGACTCCCATTACTGAAATTCCTGCTTCATTCTCAGCATGACGTCAAGATAATTTCTGGAGACCTAGAATTTCAGTTGCTTGGATATCAAGAGAAAGACTCCCATAAAGTTCTTGAGGAACTGGATCCCAAGTTTCCTGGTACCTTTTCAAAAGACACACTAAAAATATGGTGACATAGAAGCCCAGTTTGCCGATTAAACCATGTCAAGAGACTTTGTAGATTTAGACGATAGAGAACTCCAAGAACTGGAGACGCTTTCCGTTCTCAGCAAGATGCCCTGAATTACCCTGTCCATGTGGATTCCAAAACTCTGTGTAAAAAATGCAGATGCCCAGGTGTTTTCTAGGGACGTGGAATCCATGGATCCTGGTTACATTTTAATAATACGTACTACATATTTGGCAACTGCAAAGTCCTCTGCTCCTCTGCAAATAAAGTACAAACGAAAATTTAAGGATTAGCAAGTTCATCTTAAGACCAAACTTAAATCCAAATAAGGCAATGTTATACTTTTTCCCCGGTAGTCGGGCCTTAATTGTCCCGAAGAATTTAAGGTATTGTCCTACCAGATACTCGATTACAACTCTCAAGAGGACCAGAATGTTGCTCGAGTCATGAAATGACTGATTCATAATACCCACAAGCCAAATATATCTGAAACATGAGACGAGCTCGAATCCTTGATTCTTGTTTATACTGCAGCAAGACACCCTGATAATTATTCGGATTCTGGAGTTATGTGTCACAGATTCCTTATTCTTCTTTACCGAGGGGTCGTGTAGTGGCCTGTATTGAGGACACCCTTTCTCCAGAACCCAGTTTGGAAACCCTTATTCTATTTTGCCTTTAGCAAGATGTCATGTAGATACTGTGATGGAGGAACCGTGTAAAAGATATTTCTTAGTTCTCCTTACCTAGAGATCATACAGATTCTGCTTATGAGGACAGATATTACCTATGTTCCAACTTCTAAACCCTGATTCTTGTTTAGCCCATAGCAGATGGCCTGTTGATTTTAAGGATTGAGGACTGCTATAACCCCGATTCTTTTTCTTCCTTGGCAAGGGGCTGTGTATTTTCCTGTATATTAGGACTCTCATTGGATACATCCTGTTTCGAAACTCTGATACTTTTAGAACTTTCCAAGATGCTCTGTAGATTTTCGGGATTGAGGATTCATGTAACCCTGATTCCTTATTCTTTTTTAAGAAAAGGTCACGTAGTTGCCTGTAAATAAGGATTCCATTTTCCTGATTCATGCTCGAAAACACCATGATTCGTGTTTAGCCCATAGCAAGATGAACTTAAGCTTTTTTGGGATTGAGGACTTGAGTAACGCAGATTCCTTATTCTTACTTAGCAATAGGCAGTGAAGTTTCCTGTATGTGAGGACTCCCATTACCCAGATTCCTACTTCAAATATCTGATTCGTGGTTACCACTTAGGAGAAGGCCTGTGGTTTTGGGACTGAAGACTCATATAAGGAAGATTCCTTATGCTTCCTTACCAATATGTCGTGTCGTTTCCTGTATATGACGACCTCCATTGCCCAGCTTCCTGCTTCACTCTGCTGGATGCTGGGACAGTTCCTGGTGACCGAGTATTCCAATTTTGTGAATATCATGAGAAAGAAGTCCATAATGTTCTTAGGGAACTGGAATCCAAGATTACGTGTTCCCCTTCACAAGACCTCCCCAAAATGTGGAATATTCCAAAGCCAAAACCCTAATTCCTACCTGCCCACCCACAAAAATTTTCTGTACTTTGACGTCACCTGAATCAAGGAATTTGTACCAATATACCTTTTGATTTTGGGGAATATGATTAGGGTCGTAGATGGTCCCAGGAAACAAAAGTATTTCTAGGGCCAAATCCTTGATTACAACTAAAAAGAGGACCAGAAAGATCCTTGGATCTGTATTGACAGGTTCAGCGTTTCTACGGAGCAAGTAGCTCTGAAATGTAGGGACCCAGAACTCCAGATTGCTGATTAAACTTTATCAAGAGGCAATGTAGATTCTGGAAATTGAGAACTCCTAGAACCAGATTTCCTTTTTATTCTCAGTAAGATGCCCTGATTCATCCTGTCAATTTGGATTCCAAATTCAGTATATCAAAAGACAGATGCCCAGAATATTCCTAGGTTTGTGGATTCCATGATTCCTGGTTACCATTTAAAGTATGTAGTAAACATTTGGCTAGTGCAAAAATATTGTCCCTTATCAAAATAAAAAGAGACACGGAATGGGAAGGATTACAGGGTTCACCTTAAGACCAGAGTTACATCCAACTATGGCAAGAAGATTCTTTTTGTCCTGGAATCTGGCCTTAGTTGTTCTAAGGAACCTAACGGACTTGGGGTGCCCAATACCATTTTCAACTTTTAAGAGGACCAGAATGTTCCTGGAGTCCTGAAATGACCAATCATAATAACCGAATGCTAAATTACTCTAAATCATTTGGGGAGTTCGAAGATCTGTTTCTTGCTTGTCCCATAGCAGACAACCTGGGAATTTTTGGATTTATGGCATGTACTACCATGATTCTTTATTCGTACTTATTTGGAGGCCATGTAGTGTCCTGTAGGTGAGGACTCTCTTTCCCTTGATTCCTGTTTCAAAATTCTGATACTTGTATAGCCCTTAGTAAGAAGTCATGTAGATTTTTTGATAGAGGAACAATGTAATACAGATTTCTTCTCTTTTATTAGCAAGAGGCCATGTAGTTTCCTATATATGAGGATTGCTATTACCCATATTCATGCCTCGAATCCCTGATTCTTCTTTATCCGTCAGCAAGATACCCTGTAGACTTTCTGGACTGAGGACTCGTATAACCCAGATTCCTGATTTTCACTAACACCTGAGCAGTTACCTGTATATGAATACTCCTGTTCACAGATACATGCGTCGAAAGCTTTATTCTTGTTTAGAACTTAGGAAGACGCCGCATATTTTTTTGGAGATTGAGAAAACATGTCACCCACATTCTTTATTCTTTCTTAGTAAAATCAGTGCATTTACCTGTATATGAGTATTTCATTTCCCTAGTTTATGCTTCAAAAATCCAAATTCTTGTTTAGCCCTTAGCAAGAAACCTGAAGTTTTATTGGGATAGAGAACACGTGTAAACCAGATTCCTTATTCTCCTTTAGCAATAGACCATGTAGTTTCCTGTATATGAGGTCTCCCATTATCCACATTCCTACTCCCAAATCCTGAACGGTGGTTACCTCTTAGCAAGAAAGTCTGTATATTTTTGGTATGGAGGCCTCGTGTAAGCAAGATTCCTTATTATTCCTTAGCAACAGGTCGTGTAGTGATCTGTATATGAGGATTCCCATATTTAAATTCTAGCTTCATTCTCAGCAAGAGGCCTAGGTATTTCCTGGTGACCTAGAATTCCAGTTGCTTGGATATCAAGAGAAAGACTACCATAAAGTTCTTGAGTAATTGGAACTCAAGATTCCTGGTCCCTTTTCAAAAGACACACTAAAAATGTGGTGACATAGAAGCCCAGATTGCTGCTTAAACCTTAGCAAGACAATTCGTAGATTTAGGCGATAGAGAACTCCAAGAACTGGATTCCCTTTCCGTTCTCAGCAAGATGCCTTGCATTTTCCTGTCCATGTGGATTCCAAAACTCTGTACAAAAATGAAGATGCCCATATGTTTCCTAGGGATGTGGAATCCATGGATCCTGATTACATTTTAATAATAAGTCCTAAATATTTGTCAAGTGCAAAAAACTCGGCCCCACTACAAATAAAGTAATACGAAAATTGAAGGATTTCCAAGTTCATCTTAAGACCAAAGTTACATCCAAATATGGCAATATGATACTTTTTTGGCCGGAGTCTGGCCTTAATTGTACCGAGAATCATAAGGGATTTGTACTACCAGATACCCGATTACAACTCTCAAGAGGACCAGAATGTCGCTGGAGTCCTGAAATGACTGATTCATAATACCCACAAGCCAAATATCTCTGAAACATGAGATGACCTCGAAGCCTTAATTCTTGTTTATACCGCAGCAAGACACCCTGAGAATTTTTCGGATTCTGGACTTGTGTATCACAGATTTCTTATTCGTCTTTACCGAGGGGCCGTGTAATGTCCTGTATATGAGGACTCCCTTACCCCAGAATCCTGTTTGGAAACCCTAATTCTTGTTTTGCCATTAGCAAGATGTCATGCAGATATTGTGACAGAGGAACCGTGTAAAAGAGGTTTCTTAGTTCTCCTTAGCTAGAGATCATATAGATTCTACATATGAGGACTGCTATTACCTATGTTCCAGCTTCTAAACCCTGATTCTTGTTTAGCCCTCAGCAGATGGCCTGTTGATTTCAAGGACTGAGGACTGATATAACCTCGATTCTTTTTCTTCCTTGGCAAGGGGCTGTGTATTTTTCTGTATATTATGACTCTTATTAGATACATTCTGCTTCGAAACACTGATTCTCTTAGAACTTTCAACGAAGCTCTGTAGATTTATGGGATTGAAGACTCGTGTAACCCATTTTGCTTAATCTTTCTTACCATGAGGTCATGTAGTTGCCTCTAAATAAGGACTCCGTTTTCCAGATTCGTGCTCGAAAACACCATGATTCGTGTTTATCCCATAGCAAGAAGACCTTAAGCTTTTTAGGATTCCTTATTCTTACTTAACAATAGGCAGTGAAGTTTCTTGTTTGTGAGGACTCCCATTACCCAGATTCCTCCTTCAAAAATCTGATTCGTGGTTACCACTTAGGACTACGGACTGTAGTTTTGGGACTGAGGACTCATATAAGGAAGATTCCTTATACTTACTTAGCGATATGTCGGGTGGTTTCCTGTATATGACGACCCCCATTACCCAGCTTCCTGCTTCATTCTCTTGATGCCGAGACAGTTCCTGGTGATCAAGAAATCCATTTTTGTGAATATTTAGAGAAAGACGTCCATAATGTTCTTTGGGACCTGGAATCCAAGATTCCTGGTTCCCCTTCACAAGACTTCCCCAAAATGTGGAATATTCCACCCAAAACCCAAATTCCTACCTTGCCACCCACAAGAATTTCTGTACTTTGAAGTCACCTGAATTGAGGAATTTTGTACCAATATACCTTTTGATGTTGGGGAATATGATTATGGTCGTAGATGATCCCAGGAAACAAAAGGATTTCTAAGGCCAAATCCTAGATTTCAAATAACAAGAGGGCCAGAAAGATCCTGAGGATCTTTAATGACAGATTTAGCATATACACAGAGCAAGTAGCTCTGAAAATGTAGGGAGCCTGAAGCCCAGATTACTGATTAAACCTTATCAAGAGTTCCTGTAGATTCCGGAAAATGAGAACACGTATAACCGGATTACCTTTTAATTCTCAGTAAGATGCCCTGATTTTTCCTGTCGATGTGGATTCCAAATTCAGTATATCAAAAGACAGATGCCCAGAAGTTTCCTAGGTTCGAGGATCCATGATTCCTGGTTACCATTAGAAG
>NW_007253554.1:0-4337 GCF_000164805.1 Carlito syrichta | reverse complement strand
GGATTGCTATTACCCACATTCATGCCTCGAATCCCTGATACTTCTTTAGCCCTCAGCAAGATGTCCTGTAGATCTTCAGGACTGAGGACTCATATAACCAGATTCCTTATTTTTAGCATCAGCCATTCAGTTACCTGTATATGATTTCTCCTGTTCACAGATACATGCGTCGAAATCTTGATTCTTTTTAGATCTATGAAAGACTCCGTATATTTTTTGGGGGATTGAGAAAACGTCACCCACATTCCTTATTCTTTCTTAGGAAAAGTCAGTGCATTAGCCTGTACATGAGCATTTCATTTCCCTAGTTTATGCTTCAAAAACCCAAATTCGTGTTTAGCCCTTAGCAAGAAACCCTGAAGGTTTATTGGGATGGAGGACACGTGTAAACCAGATTCCTTATTCTCTTTTAGCAATACACAGTGTAGTTCCTGTATATGAGGACTCCCATTATCCAGATTTCTACTCCCAAAACCCTATTGCTGGTTATCTCTTAGCAAGATGGTCTCCAGGTTTTTGGGATGGAGGCCTCGTGTAACCAAGATTCCTTATTCTTCCGTAGCAACAGGTCGTGTAGTGATCTGTATATGAGGATTTCCTTTATTGAAATTCCTGCTTCATTCTCAGCAAGACGCCTAGATATTTCCTGGTGATCCAGAATTCCAGTTCCTTGGATATCAAGAGAAAGATTCCCATAAGGTTCTTTAGGAATTGGAACCCAATATTCCTGGTCCCTTTTCATAAGACACACTAAAATGTGGCGACATAAAAGCCCAGATTACTGATTAAACCTTATCAAGAGACTTTGTAGATTTAGGCGATAGAGCACTCCACAAACCGGATTCCCTTTCCGTTCTCAGCAAGATGCCCTGAATTTCCCGGTCCATGTGGATTCCAAATCACTGTGTACAAAAATGCAGATGTCCAGATGTTTCCTAGGGACGTGGAATCCACTGATCCTGTTTATATTTTAATAATTCGTACTAAATATTTCGCAACTCCAAAGCCCTCGGCCCCTCTACAAATAAAGTTCAAATGGAAATTTAAGGATTACCAAGTTCATCTTAAGACAAAAGTTACATCCATATACGGCAGTATAATACTTTTTTTCCGGGAATCTGGTCTTAATTGTCCCAAGGATCTTAAATGATTTGTACTACCAGATAACCGGTTACAACTCTCAACAGGACCAGATATTGCTGGAGTCCTGAAATGACTGATTCATAATACACACAAGCCAAATATCTCTGAAACATGAAACGAGCTCGAAGCCTTGATTTTTGTTTATACCACATCAAGACTCCGAGAATTTTTCGGATGGTGGAATAGTGTATCACAGATTCCATATTTTTCTTTACTAAGGGACTGTGTATTGTCCTGTATATGAGGACTCCCTTTCCCCAGAATCCTGTTTGGAAACGCTGATTCTTGTTTTGCCATTACCAAAATGTCATGTAGATATATTGACGGAGGAACCGTGTAAAAGAGTTTTCTTAGTAGTCCTTAGTTAGAGATCATGTAGATTCTGCATATGAGGACTGCTATTACCTATGTTCCAGTTTCTAAGCCCTGATTCTTGTTTAGACCACAGCAGATAACCTGTTGACATTAAGGACTGAGGACTGCTATAACCCCAATTCTTTTTATTCCTTGGGAAGGGGCTGTGTATTTTCCTGTATATTAGGACTCTCATTAGATACATCCTGCTTCGAAACTCTGATTCTATTTAGAACTTTCCAAGATGTTCTGTAGATTATTGCGATTGAGGACTCGTGTAACCCAGATGCCTTATTCTTTCTTAGCAAAAGGTCATGTAGTTGCTTGTAAATAAGGACACCACTTTCCAGATTCATACTTGAAAACACGATGATTCGTGTTTAGCCCATAACAAGATGACCTTAAGCTTTTTGGGATTGAGGACCCGAGTAACGCAGATTCCTTATTCTTACTTATCAATAGACAGTGAAGTTTCATTTATGTGAGGACTCCCATTACCCAGAATCCTACTTCAAAAACCTGATTCGTGGTTACGTCTTAGGAAGACGGACTGTAGTTTTGGGGATTGAGGACTTATATAAGGAAAATTTGTTATAGTTCCGTAGCAATATGACGTGTAGTTTCCTATATATAATTACGTCCATTACCCAGCTTCCTGCTTCACTCTGCAGAATACCGAGACAGTTCCTGGTGACCGAGAATACCAGTTTTCTCGAAATAAGAGAAAGACGTCCATATTTTTCTTTGGGAACTGGAATCCAAGATTCCTGGTTCCCCTTCACAAGACCTTCCCAAAATGTGGCATACTACAAACACAAAACCCCAATTCCTACCTGCCCACCCACAAGAATTTTCTGTACATTGAGGTCACATGAATTGAGTAATTTTGTACCAATATATCTTTTGATTCTGGGGATTATGATTATGGTCGTAGATGGTCCCAGGAAACAAAAGGATTTCTACAGTCAAATCCTTGATTACAACTAACAAGAGGATCAGACAGACCCTGAGGATCTGTAATGACAGATATAGCATATCCACGGAGCAAGTAGCTCTGAATATGTAGGGACCCAGAAGCCCAGATTGCTGATTAAACCTTATCAAGAGGCCCTGTAGATTCCGGTAAATGAGAACGCCTAGAACAGGATTGCCTTTTAATTCTCAGTAAGATGCCCTGATTTTTTCTGTCGATTTGGATTCCAAATTCAGTATATCAAAAGACAGATGCCCAGAAGTTTCCTAGGTTCGTGTATTCCATGATTCCTGGTTACCATTAAAAGTACGTAGGAAACATTTGGCAAGTGAAAAATCTTTGTACCATCTCAAAATAAAAAGAGACAAGGAAAGGGAAGTATTACAGGGTTCACCTTAAGACCAGAGTTACATCCAAATATGACAAGAAGATTCTTTTTGTCTTGGAATCTGGCCTTATTTGTTCTGAGGAACCTAACGGACTTGTAGTGCCCAATACCATTTACAACTTTTAAGAGGACTAGAATGTTGCTGGAGTCCTGAAATGACCGATTCATAATATCCGAGTAATAAATTGCTGTGAAACATTTGGGAAGCTAGAAGATCTGTTTCTTGTTTTTCCCATAGCAGACAACCCGGGAATTTTTTTGATTGAGGACTCGTACAACAACGATTCTTTTTCTTACATAGTTGGAGGCAATGTAGTGTCCTGTATGTGAGGACTCTCTTTCGCTTGATTCTTGTTTCAAAACCCTGATTCTTGTTTAGCCCTTAGTAAGATGTCATGTAGATTTTTTGATAGAGGAACCGTGGAAAACAGATTTCTTCTCTTTTATTAGTAAGAGGCCAAGCTGTTTCCTGTATTTGAGGATTGCATTTACTCACATTCATGCCTCGAATCCCTGATTCTTCTTAAGCCATCATCAAGATGCCCGTAGATTTTCTGGACTGAGGACTCATATATCGCAGATTACTTATTTTTAGCAACAGCCGTGCCATTACCCGTACATGAGTACTCCTTTTCACAGATACATGCATCGAAAACTTGATTCTTGTTTAGATCTTAGTAAGACACCGTATGCTTTTTTTGGAGATTGACAATACATGTAACCTACATTCCTTATACTTTCGAAGAAAATGTCAGTGCATTTACCTGTATATGAGTCTTTCATTTCCCTTGTTTATGCTTCAAAAACCCAAATTCGTGTTTAGCCCTTAGCAAGAGACGCCGAAGTTTTATTGGGATGGAGGACACATGTAAACCATATTCCTTATTCTCCTTTAGCAATAGACAGTGCAGTTTCCTGTATATGAGGACTCCCATTATCCAGATTCCTACTCCCAAACCTGAATGGTGGTTATCTCTTAGCAGGATGGTCTGTAGTTTTTTGGGATGGAGGGCTCATGTAACCAAGATTCCTTATTCTTCCATAGCAACAGGTAGTGCAGTGTTCTGTATATGAGGATTCCCATTACTGAAATTCCTGCTTCATTATCATCATGACGTCAAGAAAATTTCTGGTGACCTAGAATTTCAGATGGTTGGATATCAAGAGAAAGACTCCCATAAAGTTCTTGAGGAATTGGAACCCAAGATTCCTAGTCCCTTTTCAAAAGACACACTAAAAATATGGCGACATAGAAGCCCAGATTGCTGATTAAACCATATCAAGGGACATTGTAGATTTAGGCGATAGAGAACTCCAAGAACCAGATTCGCTTTCCGTTCTCAGCAAGATGTTCTGAATTTCCCTGTCCATGTTGATTCCAAAGATCTGGGTAAAAAAATGCAGATGCTCAGATGTTTCCTAGGGACGTGGAATCCATGGATCCTGGTTACATTTTAATAATACGTACTACATATTTGG
>NW_007253553.1:309272-310087 GCF_000164805.1 Carlito syrichta | reverse complement strand
CCCATCCCCAGACAGAAATTTGCTTCCATTAATCCCATCTCCCCCCCCCCATAGTTTCCCACTACTGTCAGTCATTTTCTTATAGTATTACATTGGATGTTCAAGGTCCATTATATGAGTGAGAACATGTGATACTCGGATCTTTGTTTCTGTGAGAGGTCACTCAGTATTATAGACTCTAGTTCCATCCAGGTTGCTGTGAAATTCATGATTTTGTTCTTTTTTATGGTTGCGTAGTATTCCATCGTGTATATGTACCACATTTTTTTAATCCAGGGCTCTTTTGATGGGCAGCATGGTTGCTTCCAGGTTCTTCCTATTGTGAACAATGCTGCGATAAACATATGTGTGTAGGTATCTTTTTTATAGAGTGATATGAGTTCTTCAGGGTATATTCCCAGTAGGGGGATTGCGGGGTCATATGGGAGGTTAATATTTAGAGCTTTTAGGAATTGCCACACTGCTTTCCACAGAGGTTGCACTAGTTTACACTCCCACCAACAGTGTAGAAGTGTTCCCTTTTTTTGCCACACCCTCTTCAGCAGCTGTTATTTTTTGAGTTGTTGATAATTGCCATTCTGATTGGAGTTAGGTGGTATCTCAGTGTGGTTTTGATTTGCATCTCCCTGATGATTAGTGAGGCTGGACATTTCTACATGTGTCTGTTGGCTGCTCGGATGTCTTCCTTTGTGAAGCGTCTGTTCATATCTTTTGCCCATTTTATAATGGGGTTGTTTGTTTTTTTCTTTTCAGCATGTTTGAGTTCCTTGTAGATCCAAGATGTGAAGCCTTTTGTCAGACCTGGAGTTGGCAAT
>NW_007253553.1:204661-309080 GCF_000164805.1 Carlito syrichta | reverse complement strand
TATGTCCTTCATTTTCTAAGGTTCTTATGGTTTGAGGCTTTACATTTAGGTCTCTGATCCATTTGGAGTTAACCTTTGTGCATGGGGATAGATAGGGGTCCTGTTTCAATCTTCTGCATGTGGTCAACCAGTTTTCCTGCACCATTTACTGAATAGGTTCTCCTCTCCCCAGTGGTAACTGGTGGAAGCTTTGTCGAAGATGAGTTGGTAGAAAAATTGAGATTTTGCTTCTGGGATCTCAATTCTATTCCATTGGTCTATATCCCTGTTCCTATACCAATACAAAGTTCTTTTGATGATTGTAGCTTTAAAGTAAAGTTTGAAGTCTGGTAATGTGATACCAACTGCTTTGTTTTTTTTGCTGAGGATTGTTCTGGCTATTCTTGGTCATTTGTGTTTCCATATGAATTCCTGGGTTGTTTTTTCTAGGTCTGAGAAAAATGTTGCTGGTAATTTGATGGGTATTGCATTAAATCTGTAGATTGCCTTAGGTAAGATGGACATCTTCACAATATTGATTCTTCCAATTCATGAGCATGGAATATTTTTCCACTTATTTGTGTCATCTTTGATTTCTTTGAGCAGGGTTTTGTAGTTTTCATTGTAAAGGTCTTTCACATCTCTGGTTAGGAAGATGCCAAGGTATTTCATTTTCTTTGTGGCTATTGTGAATGGAATTGTGCTTTTTATTTAGGTTTCTGTTTGTATATTATTGGTGTAGAGAAATACAATTGTCTTTTGCACATTTATTTTATACCCTGAGACTTTGCCAAAGGCCTTTATGAGTGTAAGGAGGTTTTTGACAGATTCTCTTGGATTTTCAAAGTACACAGTCATGTCATCTGCAAAGAGAGATAACTTGACTTCCTCTTCCTATTTGCATACCCCTGATTGCCTTCTCTTCTCTGATTGCTCAAGCCAGGACTTCCAATACCATATTGAACAGGAGGGGTGAGAGTGGGCATCCTTGTTTTGTTCCAGTTTTCAGGGGAAATGGTTCCAATTTTTGTTCATTTAGGAGTATGCTCACTGTGGGTTTCTCGTAGATGGCTTTTACTATTTTGAGGTATGTTACCCGTATACCTAGATGTTTGAGGGTTTTTATCAAGAAGGGGTGCTGGATTTTATCAAAAGCTTTTTCTGCATCTAATGATATAATCATGTGGTTTTTGTTTTGACATCTGTTCATGTATTTAATTACATTTATGGTTTTATGATTGTTGAGCCAGACTTGCGTCCCAGGGATGAAGCCTACTTGGTCATGATGGATGATTTTTGAGATGTGTTGTTGAATCCGGTTTGCTAGGATCTTGTTGAGAATTTCAGCATCTATGTTCATCAAAGATACTGGCCTATAGTTCTCTTTCTTTGTTGGGTCTTTACCTGTCTTGGGTAACAATGTGATGTTAGGTTTGTAAAATGATTTGGGGAGAATTCCATCTTTCTCAATCGCCTGGAATACCTTCTGTAGGATTGGTATCAGCTCCTCCTTAAGTGTCTTGTAGAATTCTGCTGTAAAGCCACCTGGTCCAGGGCTTTTTTTTGTAGGTAGTTTTCTTATTACGTAATCAATTTCCTTGATTGTTATTGGTCTATTTAGGGTCTCAATTTCTTCTTGTTTCAACCTAGGCAGGTTGTGTGATGACAGAAAGTCCTCCATTTCCAAAAGGTTTTCCAGTTTGTTTCCATACAAGTGTACATAGTAGTCTCTAATGATCTTTTGTATTTCTTCAGGATCAGATGTGACTTCATCTTTTGTGTTTCTGATTGTGTTTATTTGGGCTTTTTCTCTCTTTTTCTTGGTCAGTCTAGCTGGGGGGCCATCGATCTTGTTTATCCTTTCAAAGAACAAGGTTTTTGTTTCATTGATTTTTTGTATTATCTTTTTGTCTTCTATGTCCTGGATTTGGGCTTTTATATTGGAAATCTGGATTCTTCTACTAAAATTAGAGTTTTTGTGGTCTTGCTTTTCCAGCTTTTTTAGGTGTCTTCTTAGGTTGTGAATTTCTGTTCCTTCCATTTTCTTCATGTGTGTTTGTAGGGATATAAATTCCCCTCTTACTACAGCTTTCAGGGCATCCCAGAGATTTTGGTAAGATGTTTCTTCATTTTCATTTGTTTCCAGGTATCTTTTGATCTGTCTTTTGATTTTATCATTGACCCAGGAGTTGTTTAGCATCATGCTGTTTAGTGTCCATGTCTTTGTGGGTTTTGGGGGGACCTTGTTGGTGTTAATGTTTATTTTTATTCCACTGTGGTCTGAGAACGTGCATGGTAAAATTTCAGTCTTTTAAAATTTGCTTATGGCTTATGCTTGATTTATGCTTGATTTATGTGGTCGATCTTAGAATACATACGATCCATGCGATGATGAGTGGAATGTGTATTCTGTGGTCTTTGGATGGAGTGTTGTGTAGGTATCGATTAAGTCCATTTTGTCAAGAGTCACATTGAGATTCTGGATCTCATTGCTGATTTTTTTGTTCTGATGATCTGTCTAGGGTTGTGAGTGGGGTATTAAAGTCCCCAGTTTTGATGGTGTTAGAGTCAATATCTTTCTTTAGTTTTCCTAGAAGCTGCTTTATGAAAGTTGGTGCTCCTGTGTTGTGTGCATATATGTTTAGGGTAGATATTTCTTATTGGTGGAGTGAACCTTTTATTATTATGTAGTGGTCCTCTGTATCTTTTTAAATTTTTGATAGCTTAAATGATATTTTGTCTAAAATTAGTATCGTGATTCCTCCTTTCTTTTGTGTTCCATTCACCTGAAAATTTGCTTCCCATCCTCTTACTTTGGTTCTGTGTATGTCCTTTCTAGTGAGATGGGTCTCTTGAAGGTAGTATATTGTTGCCTGGTGGTATTTTATCCATTTTGCCATTCTATTTCTTTTCAGTGATGCATTTAGTTCATTCACATTCAGGCTAATTGTTGAAATGTGAGAGTTCATCCCTATCATAGCATTCTTATAGAGTTGTTGTTCTTCCACTGGGTTTTTTGTCTTTCTTTTGGTTTGGCGGTTGGTTCATGTGTATTTTATTCTTTTTCCTGTACTCTCATGAAGAACATTGTTCTTTTTTCCTTTTCTTCTGTGTTTAGCACTTTCTTAAATGTTTCATGTAGAGATGGTCTGATGGCAGCATAAGTTCTTAGGGATTGGATATCTGGGAACGATTTTAATTCTCCTTCACTGATAAAGCTTAACTTGGCTGGGTAGTTTATTCTTGGTTGAAATTGTTGATCTTTTAGGACTTTGAAGATATGGCTCCAAGCTCTCCTAGCCTGCAGGGTTTCTGTAGATAAATCTGCTGCTATTCTAATTGGTCTTCCATGGTAGGTGATCTGGCCTTTTTCTCTTGCTGCCTTTAGGATTTTTTCTTTTATATTTACTTTGTTAGGTGAATTATTATGTGTCTGGGAGTTGGTCTTCTCATTTGTTGTCTTGCAGGAGTTCTCTGAATGTCTTGTGTTTGAATTTTTGCATCACTGATTAGATAAGGGAAGTTTTCTTGAATAATCTCATGGAAAGTTTGTTTTAGTGTGGTCTCTGTCTCTCTTTCTGCCACAGGAAGGCCAATTACTCTTAGGTTCAGTCTCTTGAAGTAATCGCTCATCTCTTGAAGGTTTTGTTCTGTCTTTTTGAGCTTGTTTTCTGTGTTTTTAAGAGTTTGGGTTAGTTCTATATTTTGGTCATCAATCTTTGAGATTCTTTCTTCTCCTTGGGTAAGTCTGCTCTCCATGCTTTTCAGTTTGTTATTTATTTCATTCACAGTATTCTTTATTACTGTTATCTCAGTTATCAGCTCCTTCCTAGTTTCTTCTTGTCTCTCAATTCTCTTTAATCTCTCCATTAATTCTTGATATCTAGGTTTGTAGTTTGAGACCAGTCATTCTGGGGGCTCTTCATTGTTTGCATTTCAAAGTCAGTTTTCTCAGTGTCTGCCCTCCCAGGGGTCTGGGAGAGACCCATATTCTTCTTTTGGTTTTTCTTCATTTGTGTAAATTTTCTCTCTCTCCCCCTTTCCCTCCCCTTCTTTAATTCTGTTTTTCAGGGAAGGTGGGGTTGCTTTTGATTCGCTTGTGCAATCTCCTGTTCTTCCTTATGAGGGTCCTCTGGCTTTGTTCACTTTTGAGGTTGGAGTGTGGGCTGCAGGTGTACTTTTTACAGTTTTGAAGTTTAATTGAGGGGGAAGCTGTGATTCAGAATCTATATGCTGATTCCAGCATCCACCAACCGGTGTATGAGCCCACTGTAACCTATTTCCCACTGCCTTACAATGTGTCTGTGCAGTGGTATGTTGGTTTGGTCCCTGGAACAAAAGGAGGTACAAAAGAGGAAAATAATGGAGGAAGATGGGGTCAATAGGAAGTTAGAAAGAGAGAAGAGCGAAAGGGAAAACAGACATACATACCAACTAACAGGTAAAAAAGATACACAAGGCCGGAGAGAAGTGAAAAAAACATGCAAGCAAAATTCCCTAAAGAATACTGGTAGCTACACAAAGACAGACCAATAAAATCATGCCTTTTGATGCGTTTTGCCTAACACAAACAGATAGTGTAAGTCAAGAAGCAAGCAAAAGTGAGCAAAACAAACAGTCAAAATGATAAAATCAAAAGTCAAAATAAGAAATCAGACTAGCTCTGGAATCTTTTCTGAGTGTCTAAAGTCTCTTTAGCTCCGATCTCCAACCTCTTCCCTTTGTTTTCATTGCAGACAGCTAAAGTTACTCGCAGCTTGGGTTTTCTTTTAGCCTGCTGCCTGGGAGGTCTGTGATGCTTAGTTACTTTGTCTGATTCAGTATATGGCAGGGGCTTTGTCTCCTGTTTAGCGACGTTACCTTAGGAACCGAGGTGGATGCTGCTCATAAGTGGGCGGGGAATGCAAATCTCTGCCTGGAGAATGGCAGAGGTGGCAGTTTCTCTTTTGTGGATACTTTCTCTCCCCTTGTCTGGGTCTCTGGGTGATCCACTATGATGGACTGTGGTGGTGTGGGAGGCACCGGGGATCAGCTGCACACCTGGATGCTGGATCTGGGGTGCCACCAACGGGCTGGGGTGCAGGAGGGGGTCGGGAGTTCCCTCCTCTGGAGCTGAGAGTCTCTGATCAGCACCTCCTTAAGATATGCTGTTCCCTTACACAAGCATGGAGTCACGTGCTGGGTGCCTCAGCCAGGGTGGGCCCAGAGTTTCAGAGCTCCAAAGCTCCAAAGGGCAGGCGGTGAGTGGCGAGAGTGGCCCTGGGCCTCTCACAGGGTACTTCAGCCATAAATGGAATCGGTATCTCTGAGGGGTGGGTGCACAGAGCCTCCCTGGGTGACTGGCAGCTTGGTGCTGGTGCTGGGTGAGACGATGTAGCCAGGGAGGGAGCCGAGACCTGAGACTCTTGCACGGGTGGGAGTCACGTATAGTGGAGCAGCAGCAGCTGGGGGCGCAATATCCAGCCCTGCGTGCGACCGAGGGTCCCCGTTCCTCGGACCAGTGTGGCTGGCAGTGGACAGGGGGTTGGGGGAAGAAAAGTAAGAATCTTTTTGGGAACTCATGTTTGGAGAATCTCCCAATTCCACCTATGCTGTCACCATCTTCAAGGAATATCTTTATTCTTTTACTTTCAATCTATGCTTGTGTATTTGACTCTAAAGTCACTAATGGACTCTGTCAACTTTTGATTATGAAGGAATATTTTTCCCCCTAATTTTTAAAGGATAGTTTTGCCCAATGTAGAATTTTTTGTTGAAAGCTTTATTTTTCATCACATTAAATCTACGAACCATTATTTTCCAATCTGGAAGTTTCTGCTGAGAAATCTGCTGATGATCTTATAAAGGCTTCCTTATTTGTGATGCGTCACATTTCTCTTCTTGCTTTCAAGATTGCCTTTCTCTTTAGCTTTCGACAGTTTGACTAAAATATATTGGTGTAGGTCTTTTTATTTTTATCCGACATGGAGTTTGTTAAGCTTCTTGTTGTGGTGTATCCATGTCTTTCCTCAACTTTGTGACTTTTTAGCCATTATTCCTTCCAGTAACCTTCTTGCCTCTTTGTCTCCCTCTTTCTCTTTTGGAAGTCTCATAATGTATAAATTGCTTCTCTTGATCTTATCCTATAAGTCTGTTAGTCTTTCTTCAATTTTTGTTTTTTTGAGTCAGAGCCTCACTCTTTCACCTAGGCTGGAGTGTAGTGGCATGATCACAGGTGTCACAGCTTTGACCTGCTTGGTGCAGGTAATCCTTTTTCCTCAGTCTTCCAAGTAGCTGGTACTGCAAGTGTGTGACATCAAGCCCAGCTAATTTTTTAAAAAAAAATTTATTGTGGAGATGAGATCTCACTACCTTGCCCAGGCTGGTCTCAAGCTCTTGAGCTTAGGAAGTCCTCTTGCCTCAGCCTCCCAAAGTGGTAGGATTACAGGTGTGAACCACCACCACAGGCTTCTTCCTTTTTATTTATTCTTTATCTTTCTTCTTCATATTCAACTTCAAATTACCTGTCTTCAAATCCACTGATTCTTTCTGCAGCCTGTTGATGTTTGCTGTTGAACCCCTTAAGTGACTTTTTAAGTTTACTTATTATATTTTTTAGCTCCAGGATTTTCATTTGATTTTAAAAAATAAATTCTGTCTCTGTGTTATTGATATTCTAATTTTGTTTATATATTATTTTCTTGGTTTCCTTTTGTTTTTCTCTCTTTTCCTTTATCTATTTGAGAACTTTTAAGATAGTTGGCTAAAGTGTTTGTTGAGTAAATCCAAAACCTGTGTTTCTTCAGGGATGATTTCAGGAAATTTATTTTGTTCCTTTCAATGGCCCATATTTTATTGTTTCTTTGTATGCTTTGCAATCTTTTGTAGAAAATTGGGCATCTAAAAATAATAGCTGCTTACCTAGTCTTTTTATACTGGCCCACTACATGCCACCTCCTGGACTCACACAATGATCCATTTCTGCTAGGTCACATCCTCACAGAGCCTTGGCCCTTATAAACCCAGGCAGAGGTTGTTAGGGTTCACAGGGGACAGTTCAGGGGAGCCTCTCAGGTCCTACCCCCACTCTTCTCAGGAAAAACCCCTGGAGCAGGAAATGCAGGGCTCCCTCTGTAGGGAAGGAGGGCATGTTCACACTCTGGGCTCAGACTGGTATAGGATGCAGGTCTCAGGGACCCATGGGAGGTTCTGCAGTAGAGTCATTGTTCCTAGAAATTTACCACCACTTTGATTTAATTGTTGCTGTCTAGAAAAGAAGGAAAAATAAAAAAAACATAGCCAAAACCTGATGGTGTCCCAGGAGATAATCTTGCCACTCTAAAACCTCCATAGAATTGGTTAAGTTCCAAATGAAATGGTTTTTATTTTAAATTATTCTTAGTTATTTATTATAATACTATTAGCTGCATTATGCAGAATGGAGGTATAAAAATTCCCACTTTAAAGCCTGGCATCTAAAAATTTCTAAAACAAGTCTCCCTGCCCTGCCCCCTGCAAGCTTTGTGCCCTCACCAGGACATCTTCACACAGACCAAGTTGCCTTTGCCCCTCCTTGCCTGAAAACCACTCTGGGCTCCACCTTGTCTGTGGAATGCAGTCTCTGTTATTTTGATATTCAAGCCCCTCACAAGGTTCCCTTAACCCACCTCCCCAGACTCAGCTCTCTCTGCGCAGCATCAAGTTTCCAAAATGACAAGGTTCATCCTATGTCCTGCTGTCTCGCAACACACCTTCCAGGTGTCCTTCCAGGCTTCTCTGCTCTGTGTGGTGGTTTGCTCTGCCCAAGATGCCCCCTTCTCCGGGAGCAACTGTTTAAACTCCTGACTGCTGAAGTCCCAGCTCTTTAGCTTTGTCCTCCTGAGTCCTTAGCACACTCATCTGTTCCATCTTCCATGTTCTGACAGTGTTTGCATGTAGACCCTGGCCCCATACTTGTTCTCATGCCTGCACAGGCCTGCAGCAAAGTTCCATCGCTTGTCTCTATACCCAGAGTACTTCCACACCAGCCAGTCTTTGAGTGTTATGAGTGAAATATTTACTGCATTTCTGGGTATCCACAGCTGCCATCTTAGGACTTCTTAAAAGAAATGGCTTGCTGTGTATAGAGCATATTATTACAGTCTAATCATTGGGTGGTAGGGCGGGGATGTGGCTGATACAAAATATCTCACCTTAATCCTAGGAAAAATCATCAGAGTGATGTTTAAAGGAAAGAACAGCTATACTAATTTTTGCAGAATAATCTTTAATTCACAAAAATTGTATGAAATAAGTATATGGCCAATATATATAACAAGCAATACTTTACAACTCTTAAGAGCATGTGAACCACTTAAATCCTCTGTAAGCAGGTTGGCATTTAAGCTACATTGATGACTTCTGAATCGCTGGTACCATAGTATATCACTGTTTTATAGTTAATGCAGTTTGTAAAATGAGACTAAAAATCACGCTCCAGTAAATACAAAGTACAAAGGTCAAAGTAACTTTTTCATAGTAATAAAACAATTTAATCATGGGAAATATATTTGTCTTTTTCTTAAGACATACCAAAATTATATAAGTTAAATTACAATTACTTGGCATAAAAATCTTTCAATAAATTTTAAGTGCTAATGGATCTGAGGGATGCACTTGTGCAGAGTTTTAGTTACATATCTGCTGGTGCATTACTGAATATCTGTGACATCTTTTAATTCATTTAAAAAAGTTATTTAATTTTAAGTTATTTGTTGTGCAAGTTCCTCATCCTAGTGCTCTTTGCATGGTAGGATTTTTCTAATCATAAACCATGGTTGATGGTCACCAGTATCAAGGTGAATGTGAAGAATAAAACTAAAAGTGGGAGCAAAGAGAAACTGAACCCAAGGTGAGCCATTATCCGGGTGGATTATCTCATACCCTATTATAACTGGGACCTGGGGAGCCTTCTAGAAAGACTGTTTAGGAAATTATCCAGCTTTCCTAGGCTGCATATATGTAGAATTAAGGTATCTATTTTCTGACAATATTATCTTCATTCTTTATTCTCATTCTCGAGCATATTTACCTTCCCCAGAGCAAGAGAAACAAAACTTTAGTATTGCTCAGTAAGGTTCCAAAACATACAATCTTGAGTTCTCTGAAAGTTAGGGAGAGGACATTAGTTTTCTGTTAGTTAATGGAGCTGCATCATGGAAACACTCAATATTCTGTTGCGGTTTCCATGGTGGTTATGGCATACACAAGACTGGGCTCCGGAGCTCCCAGGTCCTGGTGCTTTTTGAACTCCTCAAGTGCATTTGTTATTATCTCAAAGAAAAGAATGCCTCTTTTTCTTTTATTGTTTCTTCTTTAACTATATATTTTTCTCCGTTGCCTCATTCCACTAGTCCTTGACCAGAGAACTCACATGCACTTTTATATACATGGTGTGTAAAACACTAAAGCTTCTTCTTTCCTGGGGGTTGGAATGGGAGTTGGCACCAGGGGCACTCGCCATCACCTCTATTTTTCCCAGAAAGAATGGAAGTTCAAGGAGGGTAAGAAATTTATACACGGTTGGAATCATAACAGGTCTGGAACTCTGCATTGAATCTTTTAACTTAAAAAGTATTGTCTGTTCCCCTCCACAGAATGCATCACTGTCTCACTAAGTTCATGTGTACCTCAAATGTGGGCAGAGGATCTAAGGAGCTTACAGTTTCTGAGCATCCGTCACTTCCCCCTGAGAGTCAGTGGCTTGAGTTGAGGGAAGAGCATAGACCAGTGTTGGCGGGGAGCCTGGAGGCAGAGCCCTGAGCACTCTCGAGGGCTCCCATCCACCTTCTCCTTTATTCTCCTGGAGGGGGGTCGTAGGACCCTACAGACAGCTCTGTGGTCTCTGGGATTCTAGTGGGTCCAACTTAGAAACGAGGAATACAAACACAGATCCCATGGGGCTTGTAAACTACCTGAGGCTCAGAGGATGTGAGGCAGGTTTGATGATAGGAAAGGCAGAGCTCTGTACAGAAGGAGCAGAGGATGTCAGCTGCTACTTTGTGTGTAATTAGACCCTTGAGAGAGATGGGTAGTGAACCTAAAATTCCATCCTTGTGTTAGGACATCTCCCATATACCATTTTCAATACCATAGCACACTCAAAAATACAAACCGAAAAGCTTCCCATAAGCAAGGGGAACAGGATAATTGTATCTTTCAATATTTCTATGATATTAGAAGTGAGTATTTAAAATAAAAATTAGCTAAAGTATTTTCCCTCAAAGTCATCTCTTAAGCAGCTATAAAATTTTGAAAGAAAAATAGCCCAGGACAGAAATATAATAGAGGTTGCACACCTTCATGAATTTATCTGACTCCTAATAAGCCCACCTTGTGAAGTGTGAAGCAACTTATATAGTAGAAATGTAATTACAAATTGTTAAAATGTCCACTTGATCACACTATAGTACATTTGTATTGCTTTCTTTGAATGCTCACTTAAGATTTTTCTCTGAAATGTATTTGGAGCAGAGACACTTACACAATAAAAGTGAAAAATTGTAAGGCCATAACACTATCTTAGAAATATGCAGTGTAAATCCACTTACCTGGGCATAATCTTTCCACATGGTTTATGCTCTGTCCACAGAACCAGCCCGAGGCAGAGCAGCACAGCAGTTAAAGACAGTATTCTGTGTATCTTACTTTGCTCTTCATGTATGAAACACTGGCATTTTTCCCTGACTCCATCTGTGTCAGGTGGTCCCAGGTTGGAATTACTGATGCAGTAATGTAACCTCTTCTAGGAAGGCAGCTGCCCCTCCCTTGCTCACCCTCCCTCTGCAGAGCCCAATGAGGTACTTTCTCACCACTGTGGGGAAGTACGATGTCAACTGAAGAAATGGATGACAGACCCTACCTTATGAGAGTGCCACAAAAGGGTAGTTATGTCCCACAAGAGACTTCTTAAGATTGAAAAGGTTTCAAGACTTGGAGTGAATCAACATTTCTATGTCATTATGGCCCCTCAGACACTATGGGGAGGAATTCAAGGGACGTTTTGAGAGAGAGTGACCATTTCAGGTAGTAATTCAAATCATACATTGTAATTTGCCCAGTAATTATAAAGTTGATTTTGTTCATTCATGTTGTTCTTTATAGTTCATCTTCTGTATTTCTTTGTTCACCTGAACATCTTATAGTTAGCTAGTACTCACTCAAATTTAAAATGCCAAGACAAAAGCATCTTTATTTTGTCACCCAAACTAACAGAACAGCTTTAGATATGCAATTAGTTGTAAAACAGTTCTTTAATTTTAATTTATATTTTGAACATGTTTCACTACATCTTATTTAACACTTTATTTGAATGCAGAATTATGACTACCACTCAGAAATGACTATTTTTTTGTATAAACAATAGCAAAACCTTAAAATAGAAGGTATGTTTCCCTTATAAGCACAGAATAGGATGAATCCAAGTATTTTTATTTGAGAAGAAAATTTTGAATGGGATAGTTTTATTCCCACTTTTGTAGGATTGAGTATTTCCCCCCAATATTAAAATGAACAATTAGCCTTTTGAAATAAGTAAAAAAATTCATTCAGAAGTTCTCAGAATTAGGTTTTAGAAGGACTAGGTCAGTGGTAATGTCTCTCAGTTAAATTGTCATTGAGTGGCATCTTTGGCCAGTTTTAGGTGCTTTGGTTTAGGCTGGGTCTGGAATGATTTGCTGGAAAACAAAGCTTTTCTTCAAGTTATCTAACATTATTAGTGTGAAGTTTTTTGATGCTTGCCTGTTTCTCTTTTATTTGGCTTTGGCCTATCTAAGATTAATCCTATACCTATAAGCTACTGCAGTCTATCAAAATCTCACAGTTAGTAAAGACATCAACATATTTATTTGTTTGCATATTTTATTATAAGCACAATAATAATCTCAGTCTCAAAAGCAAGGAAATAACCTCATGAGCAAAGTCTTGAGAAAGTCACATAGAATTGTCCTCAGAAGTTGCAAGCATGACAAGGTTTCCTGTGTTGTGTGATTGATTGCTAGAGTGTGAAAGTGCAGTGGAAGAGTCCTTTAGTGTTTAAGGCACATCTGTGACAGGTGGAGGAAGGAATGTAGTGTAAGAGCCACTTAAGTTCAGTTCTCATGAAGGTAACATGTGCCCTACAGGGTACTTCCCTAGGCAGGATTCAGCTCTTGATTCTTTGCCTCTGGTGATTCTGTTTGACTGTATCAGGGGTTTCCAAGACCACTTCAAGTTGAGTGATTCACTAGGAGGGCTCACGGGACTCAGGCTCTAGTCATTACAATTAAAGGATACAAAGCACTGTCAGCAAAGGAAAGTGGCGCGTGGGGCAAAGTCGGGAGGAAATCAGACACAGGCTTCCCAGATTCCTATTCCAGTACAGAGGAGCACAGTTCCTTCAGAATTGAGTTGTGAGTACACACATGAAATGTTGATAAACTCGACGCTAGCCTGAGCCAAGGAGTCCAGGGTTTCTATGGGAGGACTCGTCACATAGGCATCCACTGCATAGCACATACAAAAATTGCAGACTCCCAGAAGGAAAGGAAACGTTCACCATAAATCACATTGTTTGTCCAAACAGCTTAGGCAACAGCAAGCCACTTTTACATTCTGGGAACCCTCTCAAGAACGAAATTTTCAGAAAAAAGCCAAGGGCCTGCCTTGCATGTGGCTTTCCACGGCCAACTTAGGACTATGATGGCATTGCTGTTCCACACAGGAACCATGGACTTTCTCTTTAGTTTCTGATGTTTTATTTTCCTTTTCTTCGATCATTTTTTTTTTTTACCTTGGAGCTTTCCTTCAATCTCAGTCTATTATTTATGTAAATAATATGATCTGGTTTAATGCCCTTGGTTTCTTATGTGAACGCACTTGGATGGGGTCTGTGCCGAGGTGGGCAGAACACCCTGCATCCTTCTGAGGCCCAAGGGCTCTGCTCCTGAGGAGGAGACAACCAGGGGAACACATGGTCATGATTTTCACTAAGAGCGACAAAGACCTCTGGGCATTCCCTGGCTAGCTGTTTAATCTGGCACATTTGGAAAAATAAGTAATGCCCCATAGTGGGAAGCACTGGAATTCCTTAAGAGTAGTGTGTCTAGAGATGAACTTTTCCAAGGCACCAGTAACCGAGCTCTGTCTATAGGGCAGAACAAGAAACCTCCTCTGGCGAGAATGGCCAGACCTATCGATGGACCTGTTAGCCCTTAAATCATGTCCGTTCACAAGTATGTGTTAGGTGAACCTTGGTGTGTTGGGGGGGATGTGGGTAAGAATGGTCAGTGCTGAGAGCCACACCTTGGTCCTTCTCTTTTGGACACTCTTGGTGGAATTCAAGCCAGCAGATATGAGTTGAGCTTGAAGAATTCATGATATTATAACAAGTGTTTTCTACTTGCTAGAACCAGACTGGTCTTGGATGAAATTTAATTACCCTGGAAATAAGGCAGACTTAGACAATAGTGACTAATTCATTCTAGGCATGACACTAACATACCATCTGCACTTTGTAAAATGCTGAGGTTTATGAATGTAATGGATTGTGGGCTCTGAGAACTAGGAGAAACTCACTGGTCAATCACTCAACAAATCCACCACAGGCTGATTCTATTGATAATTTAAATAAATTCCTTACCTGTGGATGAGTTTAATGTTGAACTAAACACATGCTGATATCACTTTAAAGTCATCAGCACTTCTCAATGAAAAATATTTCTAGACTTAGTCTAAATAATCTATTATATATGTTGCTATATTTAACAAGTACAGGAAGCTAATGGGGTACTATGGTTCTCACCATAGTCTGAATTGTTAAAGAATGCCCTCAAAATTGTGTCTAGATTCACAGTTAAGTACTTTATACAGTCCTGAACAAACAGTTCTCTGAAGTTGCCTCTAGACGTCCTCACTATTAAACACTTATTTGAGACATTTTTTATAATCCTAGGTACACTTTATTTTATTATTTTATATTACTCTTTAAACATGGGGAGGAGCTAATTCATTTTGCAAAACATAAATGTGTGCCTATGTATTAAATTATATACACTTTGCACTTTCAATGATTCTAGCATTGTTTTTCATGGTCATACATTGTCATTAAAATATGGATTTGATGTCATCGGAAATTTTTTTTTTCTGGCTTTTCCTCTATTTCCAACCTTTTTGCCAGCAAACATTAGGTTTCTAAATATCTTATAAAATGTGTTCATTCTGATCATTTGCAAGGATTAGAAGGGAACAATACTGAGAAAGCATTACTGTTTTTCCTGCAGAGTAAGGAGAACCTGTCTTTCTTTGTTTAATATTTGAAACGGGAGATAAAACTGGGCAGTGAAAATTAACATTGTGTTGTAAAAATACTTTCTTTCAACAACATTTTAATAATACTTACATTGCAATTCTTTAAACAACACAGGTTTTTAAAACGGGCCAATTAAAGCAGCCTGTAGGATCCTGTTGTCTATATCTGCATGGGCCTGCGGTTTTGGATTGCTTCTAGTCCAGACTCTCTGGATCACTATATCATGGTGCTGTGCCCATCCATGGGGCAGGACCCTTCTTGCTGTAGGAGAAGGCAGTGCAACACAGATTTGTCTCTTTTTGCTCACTCACTAGATTGACTCTGTGACTTGCTTCCACTTAGAGGTTCTAACCCACACTGGTAAACGTTTATCATGGAGGCTAAAGCAACTACATCTTGGATGCTGATCCTTCATGACATCTGATTAACCCCAGTTCTGGGAATGCCTCTAAGTTTTCTGTTTCTCTAGTGTTCCTTGTAAGAGGACATACAAACCATGAATCCTGCCATTAAGCAGATTCACATGCCTTCCTTGTCTTTCCCTGAGGGGTGGTCTTCAATTGTCCTGCACATTCCTTCTCTGTGGCATATAAGTCTTGGATCCACCATCTGGTCTTGCCTATTAAATATTTCTTTCTGAGAAACTGGATATGTCAGCCTCTTTCTTCAGTTTCTCAGCTTCCTTGGATCTCTGGCAGTAGGTCTGCGTATGCCTGCCCACCGTGGAACACTTATTAACTGCATACTCTTTCCAATACGTTGACTACAGTTTGAACTTATCATGACAGAATAAATGCTTGGGAAAAAAACCATTACATGCAGTTTATATACATGCTTGCCTGTTTCAATAATGCAAAAGGAGAGATTATTTACTTTGTAGAATGTGTTGAAAGAAACTCACCTGTTTGCAGCACCATGTTCTGGATATATTGAGATCTCAAGGATGAGTGACTTGTTCCATATCACACAGGTAGCCCTTTTGTTATGAACCACAGGTTCTTAGGCACTCATGTAATAGAAATTGGCACACGGCCAGACAGATTCCCAGACAAGGCCTTTCTGGGGGCTTGTATAAAGGACACAGCTCAGAAGGAAGAGCTGGCTCTTCGAAGCTGGGGCCTTTTATTAGATAAGGGAAGGGGTGTAACATAAAAGGAAAGGTAGGTTAGCATGATTAGGGAGGGATTCTAACTGTGTGAGCATAGTGTAGATACACACTTCTTCATATGTCACATGTACAAAAAATGGTGAATACACCCACATGGGGTGGGGATTTTAGTATTATAATGAAGCGAGGGTTATAATTGGATACCCTCTGGAGAGGGGCAGACAGGAGACTGTTTTCTCAAGCAAGATTTATGGTGAAACATTGCTTATCTCAACAGGTTTTTTTCAAGGTTGTGGTCTGTAGGATGGCTCCATCTGAGTGTTGCTGTAAAGTCTGGTGGTTAAAGTATGTGAGGGAGGCCAAGTCCTATCCCTGCTCTGTTTCACAGCTGTAAACTGGATTTTTAGTTCATCCAATAAAACTAAAGTAAAATGAGGATGCTTTTCTTATTTTATTTATGTATAAATTTATAGTGTTTTGCTGCTCAATAAATACTAAGAAATAATTTATAACAAAGGCATTTGCTCTAAAGCAATTATTAAGTACAGCTTATTGTATAGTCTAGTTATAGGAAATACTTTTAGTACACACTTTCATTGTCTGTGAGCCTCTGGAAATAACAGGTTCAAAGAATTAATATTTTCAATAATAATTTATTATTCCCACATTACTTATAAGGAACTGGGAGATTGTCTTTTTCAAAATCATCATGATCTAGCACCTAAAAAGAGCCAGAATGAGAACTGGACCCCTGTGCATATCTTAATCTCAGCAATGTCCTTCTTTTCTCCCAAGAGGTCTTAAAATGCAAACAACTCTCAAGTTGAACTAGGAATCTGTGATTATTAGAGTGGCACATAGTAGAGAATTAATATTTATTTTTAAAATCATTGAGACTTATTCTGTAAGCAGCGTCCTCTTATTTTGAAATATAGAATTGATGTAACAGTCCTCTTAAGACATAGATTTTTTAACCTAAAATGACACATACGCATTTGCTGACTTTGACATAGAGTTGTGATGACTCATATTACACTGTGACTATGGCTCTAAGAGGGTCTTTCCAGTGATTCTTTTAGATCCCACCAAAGAGAGTTGGTGGCTTTTCAGCAGTCATTAATTCTTAAATAAATTGACCAATTAAAATCCAATGAATAATTTAATAATAATTTTAAAAAAGAATATAAATCTTCAAGGTCAGAAACTTGATCCTATAATTCTAGAATACCAAGGGCAAAAACTTGAAGTCTTGGTCTATCAGGAGATGACTTCAGGCCCTGCTCTGGGGTGTTATAGATTCTGGAGTTCGGGTGGAGGTGGAGAGAAGAGCACATAACAGGAATGGATTTTGGAGGCAGAGATGAGGGAACTTGTTTACAAATGGGTTGTGGTGAACTTCCAGTCATTCCTAAAATTTCTGAACGATTGATGTCAGCATTAATGCTTTCTGAGATTGGTAATACTTTAGGGATGTGTAGAGAATGAATTCATAATAGGAGGTAACTTAACTCATTTTACCTGACCCCCTGCTCCATGTTTTTTTCACTTAAAAGCCCAGAACATTTCAGTGAATAATGTTAAATAGAGACTTGCCAGGATGGGGTGGAGAAGCTGTATAAGGAATACATTCCCTTGTGCATTGGGGTGTGTGCTATGTTTTGTAGGCTTTCTTGCATATATGTAAGTTTTACTTTTATTTATTTATTTACTTATTTTTAATTTTTTTCTTATAGTATTATGAAAGTTGTTCAAGGTCCACTTATGAGTGAGAACATGTGATACTAAGTTCTTTGTTTCTGTGATAGATCACTCAGTATTATAGCCTCTAAATCCATCCAAGTTGCTTTGAAGTTCATAATTTTGTCCTTCTTTATGGCTGCATAATATTCCATCATGAATATGTACCACATTTATTATTATCCAGTCCTCTTTCAATGAGCAGTATGGTTGACTCCATGTTTTTTTCTATTGTGAATAATGCCACAATAAACATGCGTGTGCAGGTATCTTTTCCATAGAGTGATTTGTTTCCTCTTAGTATATTTCCAGTAAGGGGATTGCGGGGTTGTATGGCAGGTCGATTTTTAGAACTTTTAGGAATTGCCACACTGTTTTTCATAGATGTTCTACTAGTTTACACTCCCACCAACAGTGTAGAAGTGTTCCCTTTTCACCACATCCTCTCCAGCATCTGTTGTTTTTTAAGTTATTGATGGCCATCCTGATTGGAGTTAGGTAGTATCTCAGTGTGATTTTAATTTGCATTTCTTTGATGACTAGTGACATTGAGCATTTTTTTCATGTGTCTGTTGGCTGCTCATGTCTTCTTTTGAGAAGTATCTATCCATATCTTTTGCCCACTTTGTAATGGGACTGTTTACTTTTTCTTTTTGGTATGTTTGAGTTCCTTGTAGATCCTAGATGTTAGGCCTTTGTCAGATATACAGTTGGCAAATATTTTTTCCTAGTCTGTGGACTGTCTCCCTGCTCTCTTTTTTTTTTGAGTTGGAGTCTCACTCTGTCGCCCAGACTGGAGTGCAGTGGCCACTCCCGGCCACCGCAACCTCGCCTGCTGGGCTCCGGCGATCCTTCCGCCTCAGCCTTCCGAGTAGCCGGAATTACAGGCATGTGCTACCACACTCGGCTGATTTTTTGATTTATTGTAGAGATGAGGTCTCGCTGCCCAGGCGGGTCTCGAACCCGCGGGCTCAGGCAATCCACTCACCTCAGCCTCCCAAAGGCGCGGGATTACAGGCTGAGCCACCGAGCCTGGCTTCCCTGCTCTCTTGATGGTTTCTTTGGCATTGCAGAAGTTTTTCAGTTTGGTGAGGCCCCACTTATCTATCTTATCTCTTATGGCATGAGCACTTGGAGTTTTGATCAGGAATTGGTTGCCATTTCCAATTTCCATAAGGGTATCTTCTGCATTTTCTAAGATTCTTATAGTTTGATGTTTTACATTTAGATTTGATTTTTGTGTATGGTGATAGGTAGGGGTCTTTTTTTAATCTTCTGCCTGTGGCCAGCCAGTTTTCCCCGCACCATTTACTGAATAGCTTCTCCTCGTCCCAGTGGTTGGTGGTGGAGGCCTTGTGGAAGATGAGTTGGTTGAGAAATTGAGGTTTTGCTTCTGGAATCTCTATCTTGTTCCATTGGTCTATATGCCTGTTCTTGTGCCAATACCAGACTCTTTTGATTATCGTAGCTTTGTAATAAAGCTTAAAGTCAGGGAGAAGGCTGCCTCCCACTTTATTTATTTATTTTTTTTCTGAGGATTGTTTTGGTGATTTGTGGTTGTTTATGTTTCCATATGAATTCCTGTATTGTCATTTCTAGGTCTGAGAAGAATGCTGCTGGTAATGTAATGTGTATTGTGTTAAAGCTGTAGGTTTCCTTGGGTAGGATGGACATCTTAATGATGTTGACTCTTCCAGTCCATTAGCATGGAATACTCTTCCATTTGTTTGTGTCATCTTTTATTTCTTTGAGCAGTGTTTTGTAGTTTTCATTGTAAAGATCTTTGACTTCTCTGTTTTAGGAAGATGCCAACGTATTTCACTTTTTTTTTCTTTTTTATATAATTTTTTTTACTTTAAATATGTGGGGTACAATTCAGAGTTAGGTATACAAATGTTCATTATGCAGGTGGTATTTTATTTTTTTGTGGCTATTGTGAATGGGATTGTGCTTTTAATTTGAATTTCCATTTGCTTATCGATAGTGTACAGAAATGTGGCTGTCTTTTGCACATTTATTTTATACCCTGAGACTTTGCCAAAGTCCTTTATCAGTGCAAGGTGGCATTTGACATATTCTCTTGGGTTTTCGAGGTATAGAATCATTTGTTCTGCTAAGAGGGATAACTTAACTTACTCTTTTCCTATTTGGATACCCATGATTTCCTTCTCTTGTCTGATAGCTAGAACTTCCATTACTATGTTGAACCGGGGGGGGGGTGAGAGTGGGCATCCTTGTCTTGTTCTGGTTTTCAGGGGAAATGGTTCCAATTTCTGTCTGAAGTAGTATGTTGGCTGTGTGTTTCTTGTAGATGACTCTTGCTATTTTGGGGTATGTTTCATTTATGCCTAGATATTTGAGGACTTTTATCAAGAAGTGGTGTTGAATTTTATCAAAAGTTTTTTCCATGTCTAATGATATAATCATGTAGTTATCGTCTTTATATCTGTTGATGTATTTAATTACGTTTATGGTCTTCCAGATTTTGTACCAGTCCTGCATCCTGGAGATGAAGCTTACTTGGTCATGGTGGATGATTTTTGAGATGTGTTGTTGGATCCAGTTTGCTAGAATTTTGTTGAGAATTTTTGCATCTATGTTTATTAGGGATATTGGCCTGTAGTTCTCTTTCTTAGTTGGATCTTTACCTGGTTTTGGTATCAATGTGATGTTGGCTTCATAAAATGGTTTCGGGAGAGTTCTATCTTTCTCAATTGCCTGGAGTTCTTTCAATAGGATTGGTATCAGCTTCTCCTTGTATGTTTTGTAGAATTCTGCTGGAAAGCCATCCAGTCCAGGGCTTTTTTTTGTAGGTAGTACTCTTATAACGTAGTTGATTTCCTAGGTTGTTATTGGTCTATTTAGAGTCTCAATTTCTTTTTGTTTCAACCTTGGGAGGTTGTGTGATGTCAGAAAGTCCTCCATTTCATTTAGGTTTTCGAATTTATTTCCATACGGGTGTACATATCAATCTTTGATAATCTTTTGTATTTCTTCAGGGTCAGTTATAACTTCATCTTTTGCATTTCTGATTGTGTTTATTTGGGTCTTTTCTCTCTTTTTCTTGGTCAGTCTAGCTAGAAGTTCATCAATCTTATTTATCCTTTCAAAAAACCATCTTTTAGTTTCTTTTTTGTATTATATTTTTGTCTTCTATGTCCTGGATTTGGGCTTCTATTTTGGTGACCTGGATTCTTCTGCTGAAGTTAGGGTTTTGGTGGTCTTGCTTTTCCAACTTCCTTAGGTGATTTGTTAGACTGTTAACTTGTGATCTTTCCATTTTCTTCATGCATGTTCTTAGAGATATGAATTCCCTTCTTTGTACTGATTTCCTCGCATCCCAGAGATTTTGGTAAGATATTTCTTCATTTTCATTTTTTCCAGGTGTCTTTAATCTCTGTTTTGAATTCTGTGTTGATCCAGGAGTTGTTTAACATCATGGTGTTTAGTGTCCAAGTCTTTGTGAGATTTGGGGAACTTTGTTGGTGCTGATATTTATTTTTATTCCACTGGGGTCTGAGAAGGTACATAGAAGAATTTCAATCTTATGGAATTCATTTATGCTTGGTTTATGTCTGAGAATGTGATTGATCTTAGAATATGTTCCATGTAGAGATGAGTAGAATGTACATTTCATGGCTGTTGGGTAGAGTGTTCTGTAGGTGTCAATTAAGTACATTTGGTCAAGCGTCTTGTTGAGGTTCTAGATCTCCTTGTTGACTTTTTGTCTTGATGATCTGTGTAAGGTTGTTAGTGGGATGTTTAAATCCCCAGTTATGATAATGTTAGAGTCAGTATCTTTTTTTTTAGTTTACCTAGTAACTGCTTTATGAAAGTTGGTGCTCCTATGTTTGGAGCTTTACTTTTAAAAATGGATGAAATCATCAATGAGTTTGCCAGAATAAATCTGTACTGTATATATAGTAACAACTATCCTTTTTTGTGGTTCCCCGCATATGCTGATATTGACAGTAAAGAAAAACACGAAAATGAGCCATACATTCTTCATGCCAACTTCTGTTGTGCTCCTGTGGCTCCTCTTAACATAAAGCCAGATTGCCTTGACTAAGTAGCACACTCCTTGGTCTCAGAGCAGATTAAGGTGGTGTGTTTCTGTGAGTCTTCTCCTCAGTTCTGGTGACATGGGCAATACAGAAAAACACTGGGATTGAAATCCAAGCTCTGAGATCTAGTCCTGGCTATGCTGGGTCTTAGCTATTATACCTCCAGGGAGTTTCACCTGCCTAGACTTTGGTTTGACAATTCTAAAAAGGGTTTTGAAATAAAATGCTTTCCAGGTCCCTTGTAGTTCTCAAATTCTAGGGTCTAGGGTTCTTACCGTGCACCTTACAGATTACCATCGTGTTTGATTGCCCTGGATGATGTGGTTGCATGGAGTGTCTTGAGTGCTTGGAGGTTAGGGGAAAGGTTTGGGGATAAGCAGCTTTCTAAAAGCAGACCTTTAAGGGTAGCCTGTTTATAGCTGGTTTAATTGTGCTGATGAAGTTCAAACTACCCCGGGAATAAGGAAAATATAGACAATGGTAACTAATCCAGAGACTAAGGAGAGGTTCTCATATCTTTGTTTAAACATTAGCAGAGTTTTCTTAAAGAATGCAGCTTTATGTGTATTAATAAAGTTAAAGAGGCATTGCTCATTGACATGGAGACATTATTCTGCAGATATACTGATCCCTTTCTCCTTTTTCTCCTAGGGTTTTTCAGGGAACACAAATGCAGACAGCGTGATGCACTACAGACTCCATTCCCCCTTTGAAGCCAGGTTCCTGCGCTTCCTCCCTTTATCCTGGAACCCCAAGGGTAGGATTGGGATGCGGATCGAAGTGTACGGATGTGCGTACAGTAAGTGCTGCTTATCTCTGACTGAAATTAATGTCAGCAGGACATGTTGCAGAAGCCAAATGGATACTGATTGTGACTTTTTTTTTAGCTCTTTAAATAGCTGTTCAAGCGAATTGTTTCTTTTTATGGAAAACCTTGACAGCAGTCTTTAGTTATTTTATAGTTGACTTCAGGATCTTATTTATTTTTAGATTCCCAGAGTTTAGCAAAGTATCTGCTTCAGAGTAGATCCTTAAAAATACCAATGTCATTCAAATCAACAACAGTAATTAACTGTGAAGGATAGTGCTGTTTTCTGATGCTGAGATAGCTTCAGTGTAGGACACAGGGTGATGGCTGGGACTGATGCCCAATGCTCCCTGTACCTCATCATGACTCAGTTCTCCCTCCACTTTCTCTGTTTGCACCTTTGCATCCTCTATTTACAGCCTCCTTGTGAACATTGTGCTGTAAATTAATTTGCTTTTAACTTGGGAACATCGTTTATATATTATGTCTTCCCTCTCAACTGATGATAAAAGTAGCAAAACTTGCAGCCAATGTGAGCATAAGGCACGCATATAAAAACATTGAATGAAATTTATGGGGAAATCAATAATACAGTTACCACTTTGAAAATCAGAATATACTGGTATTTCTTAAATAATTATCACAAAAGGAAAAAATTCACAAAATGATTCTCTAGAAAACTTTCAGTTTTTCACTACAGCCTTGAATTCAAACTTCACTACACCACCACACATGGTTACTTTTTTGAAATCTTTTTTTTTTTTTTTTTGTAGAGGTGGGATCTTTCTATTTTCTGTAAAAACAACAACAACAACCTCAAACAGGTCTCGATCTCCTGGCCTCAAGCAATCCTCCCACCTCCTAGCCTCCCAAAGTGCTGGGATTACAGGTGTGAGCCACCATGCCCAGCTCAGAAAATAGTGATAATAAGATCAGCTATTTATGGAGCATTTAATGTGTCATATACCGTTATCTACAGACAGTTTTTCATTCAATACCCACACCAAACAAATTAATCAAGTATGGTGTTAATTTCATTGCTTCAGAGGAGAAAGAAAATGAACCTTAGAAAAATTAAGACGCTTGCTCGAGCTACAACATATTGGATCTATTATTTAAAAATGGATCTAGCCAGGCTCCGTGGCTCAGCCTGTAATCCCGCGCCTTGGGAGGCTGAGGTGAGTGAATTGCCTGAGCCCGTGGGTTTGATAGCCACCAGGGCAACTTGGTGAGACCTCATCTCTACAATAAATCAAAAAATTAGCCGGGTGTGGTAGCGCGTACCTGTATTTCCAGCTACTTGGAAGGCTGAGGCGGAAAGATCGCCGGCGCCCAGCAGGTTGAGGCTACGGTGGCCGGGAGTGGCCACTACACTCCTGTCTGGGCAACAGACTAAGACTCCAACTCAAAAAAAAAAAATGGATCTACCTTTTCCCCAAATTTAGTTTTTGTTGCTACCGTACTATTCATGCAGTCATTTCTTTATCAATTCATCTATTGTACAAGAAATTGTTGGATACTTGCTTATAAGGGGGGGAATCCAAAAAACCTGAAATTTATTTGTTTAAAATTGTGTATTTATTCTTACGTGTTTAAACTTCAATCACCTTCAGAGTACTCTCTGTTTGATACAATATACCTATTGTGATGCTTTTTCCACTGCTCAAAACAGTTTTTGAACTCATGTATTTTGATGCACTTTAGTGTTTCTGCCATTTTGTGTTTCACCTTTTCCACATCGGCAAAATGTTTCCCTTCAAAGACTTTTTTCATCTGGGGAAACAAAAAAAAGTTGCTTGGGGGTGAGATTGGGTGAATAGGGAGGGTAGGGCATGGGAGTCATGCAGTTTATGGTAAAAAAAAAACTGCTGAACACTCAGTGATGTGTGAGTAGGTGCACTTGTGAATCACTCTTCATGAAATGGGCAAACACATTGGCAGAATCTCCAAAAATAATTCACTGAAGCTGAATGTAGCCACTTACAATGCTGGCTTGTACACAAATGCTGATGTGTTCCTAGAGCACTTGCCTAGCAAGAAAAACCTGTACTATACGGGACCTGCCCTCTGAAAGATAATTCCGGTTTTTTGGTGTCCCTCCTTATATTTGCAGACAACTGTGTTGGGTATAATGTGTGGAGGAAAATTCTAAAATTGTTTATTTTCTTTGTTGTTGAGTGACATTGTCATTTTCTTTTTGGTAACTCCACACACAATGAGTGGTTTCTGAAGATGAGGCTCTCTCTAGCAAAATTATCCTAGATTAAAGGATTAAGTCCTAATGACAACTCAGACATGTCCTACTGTTACTCAGTTTCCTTAACCTGTCTCTGCTTTCCAGTGGTTGTATCTCAGTGAAACATTTAGAACAGATGCTGTTGTCTTATTGTCAACTTTTTTCCTTCTTTACATTGTCATTTCCTTCCAGCTTTGTATCCCTTGAATCTATAAATTTGCTCACTGCTGCAACTGCTAGCACACCTAATATTTAGAATTTCTCTTTGATTCCATGAAATTAGCTTCTCCTTTTCCAGTTGCTTTGTAAATAACTTCAGATTTACTTACTTCAAAGCAAAACATGCTCTTTGATGGCGATTTGCCATTAGCTTGATGTTCTTTTGCGAAGAGCTATGACTTCAGCTCCTTGGGTTAGAGTTTGGTCCCAGGAAGATCAGAGCTGCATGTCTAATCCCTAAAGAACCAACTGGCTGTGCAGCAGAAATGGAGCCTGTGTTTACTCCTAAATTCAGTAGATGAGAGCTGTTGGGCATAAAACACAGAAAGATAATAATCACCACTACTTGTAATATGACCACAGTACATCCTTTAATATAGTGGCTCTGTATTATCTTTATTTTTATTATTAGTAAGATAGTTATTCAAGCATAGCCCTTTGCACTTTTATTTTTGACACTAATTTAGTTCAATATGGTTTATAATCCAAAGTGATAAACTCTTCTTTTTCATTTTTATTTCCACTCTTCTGTTTGTATTGGGAATAATGTTCAAATTGCTTATCTTGGTATATATTGTCTCTTAGATGCAACTTCTCTTTTCAGCTTTATTTCTTTACATTCTATTTATAATGATGTTCATTATTCCTTTAGACATCATGTAATTTTATGACTTTCTGGTTTGGCATATGCATTTCTCTACCTCAAAAGCCCTTCTATCATTTCAAGACTGAAGATGGGGCATAGAGGGTCCTTGCTGATGTGGGCCCCATGGTCAGGGGTCTCCATGTAGCCTTCGTGACACCGGCATGTTCTCTGCTTTTCTCATCCCTCTCTGGCAGCTCCCTCCATTCCTTGTTGGCATTCCCTACAGGTTTGCTGTAGGCCTTGCATTTCACTCTAAAAAGTTCTCTCTTTAGATTTGCATCCACTTTCATAAGTCTTTGACAACATTTACATTCCAAATTAGCATCCTGGATGCGAGTGTCTGATGCCCCAGATGCCTAGACACTCTCCTGGGCCTACCCTTCATTTCTTTCACTAGATAGTTACTCATCTTTTAGATCTCTCTGGGCTCCTGTTTTCTGCCATCTTCTCTGACATCTTGTGACTATGCTCAGTGTCATTCTCAAGTGCTCCTACAGCAACTGGTTCTGCTCCTGCATTGTGCTAGCCCCAAGTATTCTAATTTTATGTTTATTTGTGTGTGTATTGGTTGAGTAAGATAGTGAAAGAAGAAAAAAGTAAATGAATTATTAGGAATGTGGACTCAGTAGGCACAGAAATGGTTTGCCAGTTAGCCCAGCATCCATGTGTCACATTCAGGCCTGTTTCAAGTCAAACATTGAGAATAAAATCGAAGAAGAGAAAGGGAGTAAGAAATAGAACGTGTATTTTGGTGGTTGTATTTTTAAAATATATATATATATTTTTTGAGTTGGAGTCTCGCTCTGTCACCTAGACTGAAGTGCAGTGGCCGCTCCCAGCCACCGCAGCCTCACCTGCTGGGCTCCAGTGATCCTTCCGCTTCAACCTTCCAAGTAGCTGGAACTACAGGCATGAGCTAACACGCCCGGCTAATTTTTGATTTATTGTAGAGATGAGGTCTCGCCAAGTTGCTTACCTGGGTCTCAAACCCGCGGGCTCAGGGAATTCACTCACCTCGGCCTCCCAAAGCGCTGGGATTATAGGCTGAGCCACCGAGCCCGGCCAAAATATATATATATATATTTTTTTTTTTGAGTTGGAGTCTCACTCTGTCGCCCAGACTGGAGTGCAGTGGCCACTCCCGGCCACTGCAGCCTCGATCTGCTGGGCTCCGGCGATCCTTCTGCCTCAGCCTTTCAAGTAGCTGGAACTACAGGCGCACGCTACCACGCCCGGCTAATTTTTGATTTTATTGTAGAGATGAAGTCTCACCAGGTTGCCCAGGTGGATCTTGAACCCGCGGGCTCAGGCAATCCACTCACTTCGGCCTCCCAAAGTGCTGGGATTACAGGCTGAGCCACCGAGCCCGGCAATATTTTTTAATATTGGCTACTACAGTGAAAAAATTTAGGTTTTACTTATCAGCATCAACATGTGTCAATATCTATAAACCTGTTGTTATTATTCTATAAAAATAAAGAACATATGTTTTGGAATGTCTAGGGAGAATACTGAGAAAAAGGAGGCTACATAATCTCCTTCTATTCAGTCTGTTCCTCCCCTGAGTAGATCTGAATATAGAAAATGCTTTAATAGGAATATAACAACATGGGATGAAAATGGAAGTAGGCACCTTCCTTGATGAAGAAAAACCTGGAAGCTAGTAATGATCTTTATTCATTTAAGAGAATGCTGATTTGTGTAACCCATTCCCATTATGGAAAAAATAGAATATAGGCAGACTAGACTAGAAAAAGTACTAGTTTTAGTCAATTCAATGCCTGTTAGGGAACTTCCACCCAGTGCAAGGCATCATGCTGTGTAAGATACTTGAGCACAGTTCCTGTCTCCAGGTGCTGAGGAGTCAATGCAGGTGAGCGAAGATGCAGATTTATTTGCAGCCTGCCTAAATTAGTGACTACTAGTTTCTGATTCTCAATTTATGTCAAAGTACAAATAGAATATATATTTTTGTCTACCTAAGAATAAAAAAGATAAATGTCTCTAAAAATTAATCATACAGATCTAAGGTTTTAAAATTTGATGTTAAGTAGAAAAGTATTACTAGTATCCTAAAATCATAGGAGACACAGCATCCTTTCATGCTTTTGGATATAATAGACCATATTTTAATGTGATTTTAATTTTTCTGATTCTGTTAAAGTTATTACATTCATGGATTTATTTTTAATCACCTCCCAAATTAAACTTATGAGCAAACTATTGCATCTAAAAGAGTGTAGCTATGGATTTGTTGAAAGTGAGTTAAAAAACATATCATTGTCATTTATTGAAGTACAGCAGAAATAGCAAAGTTAGATTATATAGTGATAACTAAATTAATTTAATTTTTTTTTGTTTTTTTTGAGTTGGAGTCTCACTCTGTCGCCCAGACTGGAGTGCAGTGGCCACTCCCGGCCACCGCAGCCTCGACCTGCTGGGCTCCGGCGATCCTTCTGCCTCAGCCTTCCAAGTAGCCGGAATTACAGGCATGCGCTACCACTCCCAGCTGATTTTTTGATTTATTGTAGAGATGAGGTCTCGCTGCCCAGGCGGGTCTCGAACTCGCGAACTCAGGCAGTCCACTCACCTCAGCCTCCCAAAGGTGTGGGATTACAGGCTGAGCCACCGAGCCTGGCTAATTAATTTAATTTTAATATTACTTTTATGCATTTAAAATGCTGTTTTAAAATACTTATCATTGTTACCAGAATTTTAAGCCTGAAATGACACTCATGTCTGAAAGACCCCAGAGTTAGACAATAGGATCAATGATTGAAGTCAAGAAAGTGATCTCTGATTAGTAACATTGCTGCCTCACAAGTACATAAAGTTTAATCAATCCCAGATGGCTTTCTTGACCTAGCTCATCCACGGAAACCTGCTCTTGCTGCAGTATTCCTTGTCTCCATTAATGATTTTGTCATTCACCAGGAACTTAGGCTAGAAACTTGGGAGTCACTCTTGACACATCTGTGTCCCTGTACATCCAGTAAATACCATATTCTGAATACTTTATCCCCAAATTATACCCTACATCATTTCAACTCTTTCTAGCTAAATTCATCTACTTGGCGCAAATCTGTATTCCCTGGATTTCTTCAATTGCTTTCTTATTTTAGGTCTGCCTTTCTCTGTACTCACTAATACATTATATTCTCTACATTGCAACTAAGTTAACTTTTAAAGATACAAATCAGATATAATTGGTTGCCTGTTTACATCTTCAGCAGCTTTCTATTGCTTTAAGATAACATTCACTCTTCTCAGCAGGGTTTATCATCTTACCTCCTATGAGCTGCCACCTGCACCTCCTCCCCCCTCTCTACCAGGCCTTGTTTTGTTCCCTTGTGCCAAGCTCTTTCCTCCCTCAAGTCCTTTGCACATGTCGTGTACCTGCTGAAAATGCTTCTTCCCACTTTTTTCACATCTACATCTCATCATTCAGATCTCTGCTTAAATGCCACTCCTAAGAAATGCATTTGTGGGTTCTAGTCTCAATTTGAGTTCTCCCTATTAAGTTGCTGGTTGGTCAACCAATCAATTCTTTGCTCCAACTAGTACTGAAATCTCAGGCTAACTGCAATATTGTCCTTCCTTTATTGTTTGTCACTGAGTAGCTATGGTTGGGAGTGCTCCTTAGGATGGAACTTTCCATGTGCTTTGTTCTGCAGCCCTGGTAGTTTGGTGCCAAGGTGGCTGCTGGCTAGGGACAGGAGTGAAGCCGTGAAGAGTCTCTGGCTAAAATAACACAGACTCCCACAATTTTTACTGAAGTCCAGTAGATTTTCTTGAACAAATGCTTCTCAATTTAAAGTATATCTTTTGTCAGCTCCAATGTCCTTCAATTGTTTAATAACTTTTTTTCAGTTTTATCATTGCTTTTGGGGGAAAGGATTTGCCAGGCAGCTCACCCAGTCATTCCAGAAACTGCACTCTTCAGCTACCTTTTAAAGAGACTTAATTATATATATTTACCAATGTAAATTCTGGTGTTCTCCATTCCTTTGTATGAATTCATAGTTCCATGTATTTTCTTCCTTCTGCCTTAAAGAATTCTTTTTAATACTTTTTTTGTAGTATGAATCACTGGTGAGAAATTCTTTCAACTTTTGTATGTTTGACGAAGTTCTTATTTCACCTTCATTTGTGAAAGTTATTTTCACTCAGTATAGAATTCTATGTTGACAAATTTTTGTTTTATTCTGTAATTAAAAAATATAGGTCCAGTGTTTTCTCACTTGCATTGTTTTTGGTAAGAAATCTGCTGCCATCAGCATCTATGTTGCTCTGAGTGAAACATGTCTTTTTTCTTTAGCTGTTTTTAGGATTTTTAGCAATTTGCTTCTGATGGGCTCTGGTTGTGTTTTCTTATGTTTCTTGGTTTGGGATTTGCTGGACTATTTGGATCTGTGGGTTTGTAATTTTCTGTCAAATTTGGGAAGTTTTAGGCATTGTTTCTTGAAATTTTTTTTCTAACCTGTCTTCTTTTTTTTCCCCTGAAGGGACTTAGTTGCCATATATTAGGCCATTTGATTTTGTTTTGTCTCATACCTCACTAATGTTCTGTTCATTTTCTTAAATTCTTTTTTTCCTCCTTTTGTTTCATTTTGGATCATTTTTATCAATATCTTCCAGTTCACTAATTTCTTCTCCAACATTTAATCTACCATTAATCTCCTTCAGTGTATTTTTCATCTTAGACATTGTACTTTTCACTTTGTTTAAGAATTTTTAATGACTCTACTTACCTTTTGAACATATGGATTACAGCTATAATTATCTGAATGTGCTTCTCTGCTAATTATTATATCTGTGTGAGTTCTATGTGTACTTTGATTAAATTTTTTCCTTATGATGGATTTTACTTTGCAGCTTCCTTGTATGTTTGCTTGGATGCTATACATTTTTATTTTTACCTTGTTGGATGCTAAATATTTTTATAGTCTTATGTTCTTGAGCTTTGTTCAAGGACACATTGCATTAAAGCAATTCAAACATTTTAGATCTTGCCTTTTGGGTATTAGGCAGATTAGAGCAGTGTTTCATCTAGGGCTAATTATTCCCCACCACTGAGGTAAGACCCTTCTGAGTAATCTACCCAATTGCTAGTGGAACATGAAGTTTCCAATCTGGATGACAAGAATGGGCATTATCCCCAACTCTGTGTGCACATCTGGCACTGTTTCCCATTAGTCTTTCCAGATTTTTTTCCCTTAACCTTGATAAGTTTCCTTACTGGCATACACTGATCAATACTTTGCTGGATGCTCATGAAGGATGTGGTGCAGATCACCAGTGTTCTCTGTCTGTTAATTTTTCTCCTCTCCTGTACTCTGCCTATGAACCCTCGGTGCCTTGTTCTTATCAGACTCATTTAAAAAGATTTTTTATTTTAAAGATGTGGGGTACAAGTCAGACTCTTTCTGTCTCCTCTACTCAGGAAGTCTGGTCTTCACTCCAGTTCTTCCTTCCTGTTATATGTCCTGGAAACCTTCTTAAGATGACCCAGTGTGACCCAGACAGTCACAGGGCTCATTTTGTTTGTTTCTTGTCTCTTAGACATGACTCTCCTTTGCTGCTTGATATCAAATGTCTTGAAAATCACCGTTTAGCTGGGCTCGGTGGCTCAGCCTGTAATCCCGTGTCTTTGGGAGGCTGAGGTGAATAGATTGCCTGAGCCCACGGGTTTGAGACCTGCCTGGGCAGTGAGACCTCATCTCTACAATAAATAAAAAAATCAGCCAGGCGTAATTCCGGCTACTTGGAAGGCTGAGGCAGAAGGATCGCCGGAGCCCAGCAGGTGGAGGCTGCGGTGGCTGGGAGTGGCCACTGCACTCCAGTCTGGGCGACGGAGTAAGACTCCAACTCAAAAAAAAAAAAAAAAAGAAAATCACTGTTTGGTATTGTTTCCTTTTTTTTCCCTTTGTTACTTGAACTGAGAGGGTAAACCTGGCCCCCAGTTATTTCATCTTGATCAGAAGTAGAGGTCCTAAATGTAGTCTATAACTATCGGTGCACTTCATGTTCATTGCCCAGTGTACTAACAATAATAATATAACTAACACCCAGTGAGAAGTTACCATGTTTCAAACACTACTGTGTATTATTAAGTTGTTTAATACTCATGACAGTGCTGTGTGAGAGAGACTCGTCTGTCTTATTATAGGTAGGAAATTGAAGCACAGAGAGGGTAAGAAGATTTTCCAAAGTGGAATTCGAATTCAAACCCTCACAGGACAGGTCTACAGTCTTTGAACTACTATACTATGTTGTCATCTTCATTGTGAATGAATGCTTGTGGACTGGCTCAAGAGTGTGTAATCTATCAACACATCTTTAATCTCACTACTGGTAAAATGGATTCCTTTCCCTAAATGACCAGTATACTCAGGCCTACTTTAATAATATTATTAGTAACTCAATCATACCTTGGTTAATAAAACTAATGATTATAACCTAAAATCACAAAATTGGAAAAACATTGTCTACTTTCAACTAAGTGTCATGTTTCCTCCTACTCTTTTTAGAATGTAGGTTCTCTATCTTTACTATTGCTTCTTGTTTTAATGTTTAAGTTGTATCTGTTTTCAAGTACTCTAATTATTTAAATTCAGAGAGAGCCAAAAAAAGTATACATTTTAAGAAAGAAGAAAACTGTATTAAAATTGTAATAATCAATATATACCAATAACAAAAGATGAATGCAAGTCACATTTGACTTCTGCAGTTAAAAGAGGTACTCAAAGTGATTACTTACCATCAGCATCCAGACACTTCTGATTACAGTGAACATCTCTTAATAACTTTTTAAATACGTATACATTTTTTGGCACCCTGGTTGTTGAATTACATACAGAGACACTTACTTTTCAAGTAAGCTTTTGTAAAAGATAAGTATAACACTAAGTGATAATTTAATGTATTATTTCAATGTTTTCATCCAAATAAGCTCAGCCTGTAATCCCAGCGCTTTGGGAGACTGAGGTGAGTGGATTGCCTGAGCCCGTGGGTTCGAGACCTACCTGGGCAACTTGGTGGGACCTCATCTCTACAATAAGTCAAAAATTAGCTGGGTGTGGTAGCGCGTGCCTGTAGTTCCAGCTTCTTGGAAGGCTGAGGTGAAAGGATCACTGGAGCCCAGCAGGTCAAGGCTGCGGTGACCGGGAACAGCCACTGCATTCCAGTCTGGGTAACAGAGTGAGAATCCAACTCAAAAAAAAAAAAAAAGAGAGATTATTTACATTGATTATAGATATATAAACTTTTTTTTGTTCAATAGCAAAAACCTTACATTAGAGGTTTGATGATGTAAACAAAGACACCTGAATATAACTAATGAGCACTAACCCTTGAAAGTTAGATTATCGAGGTAACTTGGAGATCAGTGAAACTGAGGTTAAGGAAGCCTCTGCTTAGTGGATAGATTACATTAGAGAGGGCTTACCTGGGATGCTTTCCCATCACAAGTGTGGAGAGCTTGTTGCTGCTGACTTACAGAGCTAAATGCTCTCTATTCTAAGATATAGTTTTTGTTTAACTTAACACTGTTTTAAATCTATTGCCTTCACAAATTTTGTTTGAATATCTGGCACTAATTTTTAAAAGTTATTTTATATTTACTGACTTTACTGATTTGTTTTTAAAAATTCAAGTTGATTCATGGACATTTGTAAGTAAATGACGTTTTAGAAAATCGATTCTCTTTGATATGGCCTATAATTGAGTTTCCAATCTAAATATTTCTGTTATAAATGACATTTTATGATAATGTATTTTCTTCTTTATTGTGCTAGCTTAACTGGAGGATTTCTTGAGCCATGGCTGAATACTTTCTGATTCATATTTGTAAATTTTATGTTAAGGGTATATGATTGGTGTGCTGTCAAGATTCCCTTGATTCCTTGCATTCTTGCTTTCTGTATACTTTCACCAAAGGAGAGCCCTTCTTTCTCCTACTTCTTCCTTTCTGAGCTGTAAATTGTTTCCTTGTCACTGAAGTTTCTTTAGCAACCCACAGTAAGACTTTAGGCTGTTCCCTGTGAAATATGTTCCTTCCTGTTAGTAATAGTAAGAGAATATGGTGGAATTGTCAGCTCAGGGAGGCTATCCTAACCTCCACCACAGTGAATGACACCAAGTAGGGGTTCTATTAATATTAATTGAATGGAGCTGTACTGGCGAAATAAACGGAATTAGATCAAGCAGAGATAAGATGGAGAACATTGTCTTTTAATAATAAAACTGTATTATGTATATCCTTGACATAGCAGAATTTCAAACTATGGAAGCCTGTCTATGTCAAAACCACTCTTTTATATTGTACACAGAAATATATGGCCAGGATCTGAACTATTGATCTGTTTTTTCCTTTGTAAAAGATATATTCCAAGGCCAGTTATAAATGTAGTATATTGGATTATGTAATACAAAGTGAATATTCAACAAAAAATAATTGTTGAGTTTACATGTTAATAATTTAAGCCAGGCTCGGTGGCTCAGCCTGTAATCCCGTGCCTTTGGGGAGGTCAAGGTGAGTGGATTGCCTGAGTCCGCGGGTTCGAGACCCGCCTGGGCAACTTTGCGAGACCGCGCCTCTACAATAAATCAAAAATGAGCTGGGCGTGGTAGCGTGAGCTTGTAATTCCAGCTACTTGGAAGGCTGAGGCCGAAGGATTACCAGAGCCCAGCAGGTCGAGGCTGCAGTGGTCGGGAGCAGCAACTGCACTCCAGTCTGGGCGACAGAGTGAGACTCCAACTCAAAAAAAAAAAAAATAAAAAATAATAATAATAATTTAACATGTGAGTTTCTCAACAAAATTGAGCTTTCAGTTTTTAAATCAAAGAATGGCAAAATATCTGGTTGTGAGCTGGTTCTTATGGCCACCTGTAAGCAATAACAACCAGGCACAATAACCATGGCTGGAGAATTCTGCAGAACAGGAGGCAGCAAACTTCTTTCACAAAGGGCCATTTAGTATTTCAGGCTTTGCAGGCCATATCTACTTTCTGTCACTTATCTTTTGTTTTCATGTTTGTTTTTTACTAACCTTTTCAGAATTAGCTCATGGTTTGTACAATAACAGGTTTCAGAGTTATGAGAGTAATTTCAAATGAGCAGTCTAATATTTCATACTTCTAAAAACAATTCCTAAATTTGATCTGTCCTTTTTTACACCCCCTAACTTGAGTTTAAATTCATTATCATTTAAGAATTTCATGGGAAGTAGAGGGAAACTGCTGGGGGTAGTGGGGCACACTTCATCAGTAAGGGTACCTGATCTCAAACCAGGCAAAGTAGGGACCAAAGTGAAACCTAAACTTATACAACCACCATTGTATATCATTTGTATATCTAATCTTGAATTGTACCTCACATCCTTAAAATTTAAAAAAAGAGAAGAATTTAGTTGAAACTACTAGGACTATTGCAGGTTGTATTATTTTTAAGCAGTTTTATTTTACGTTGCTATATGTTTGTATTCTATTTTAATCACTCTATAAGCTTAAAAAATCTGTCAACATGTTGAATATGCCTTGTAAATATAATTTGATGACTAATATGCCTGATGAATATAATTTGATGGTTAATTGTTCTAGATACAAGTGTTAGTAGTTATATTAGAAAGTCAAAGCAATCAGACAAAAGGATTTTAAGGCCATTATTTTGTGTCTCGATTTCCTAATACAATCTTCACTACTCTATTTTCCCTAAGAGGAATATTTTAGGAAATATAGCTGTTTTAGAGCAGTCGTTCTCAAAATATCACCAGACCAGTGTATCAGCATTGCTAGGGAGGGAGATTGTTAGCCAGGGAAGTCTTAGGTTCTATCCCAGACCTATTTAGTCATAAACTCTGGGAGAGGCCCAGCAATCTTTGTTTAGCAAGCACTTCAGGGGATTATGATGCAAAGAGGGTCGATATAACTATTATAGAACAATAATGGCAACAGGGAAGATGAGGATAAAAATCTTCTGACCAAAATAATTTTGGCAAAATCATTTGTGTGGAGCAAACATTTTTTGTTAACTGCAAAAATAAACCTTAATTATTATTATTGCCTTTTAGTAACATACATATAGATAAATACATACATATAGATAAACTGTACTGCTAAAATGTGTAAGGATATTATATTCTCCATGGTCAGGTTCTTATTAGCTCATTGTCATTTAATAAGCTAGAAGACTTCATCTGAATTTAACAATGGGTTATGTTTTTATCAGTCATGTTCATTCAATTAATTATGCAACAAAAATTGTATATTAATAGTTTACATAATTTTTAGACAGAACATAGTGTATATTTCACACTTTATATATAAATCAAACTTGCAAACTTTACAAAGATAGCTACATAAAATGAATGAGTTTTTTGAGTTATATTTACTGTAAATATTTTAATTAATCTGAATGATATGCATGTTAGCCACAATTTTTTGTGAAATTAAATGAAGTAAACAATATCTTATTACTGACTTGAAAGACATCAGCTTCATATTTCATTGGCTTTTTCTTGCACCTTCATTTATTATATACATGCATTACTTATTTATTTATTTTAGATTCAAAGGGTATATCACACGTGTTTTTAAAGAACAAGTATGACTTTTTGTAACTTGTGAAATGAAAAATGTGAAAGATTTTCTAGGTGATATTAATTCTAGGTGATATGAATTCTGTCTGCTGTTGGTTTGGACTGACATTCTTTGTATATTAATGATAAATATAACTTTTTAATATAGGCTGATGTAAATGACCTTGATATTGAAAAGATAAGACCATGTCAAAGTTGAGAAGAAAAAGCATCGTTGTAGCAATGACCAACTGCAGCAGAGCCACCTTCAAAAGTTCTGGAGGCACAATACAAAATAGGTGTATCTTTCTGTGCCATGACTCTGCCAAAATGTCAAGAAAAAATACATACCAGTTTACTGGAGACCCCATCATATGAGTTTAGAGTGGTTCCAATGAATTTGGGGTGTGCATGTACGACTTTTATGACCAGACAAAAGTATATTAACCTGGGTGCGGATGTGAGAATTATTAAAAGTCAAAACCACTACTTCAGAAAACATTAAACCATTTACCTTGAGTGAAACCTTTTACCAGTTGGTGAGATCTACTATAAACTTTTGAAAGTGATATTGAATGATTGCAAATTATATAGGAAGATTTTATAGAGTGAGAATAGGCCAATGCAAAGATAGGAACAATTGGAATTAGATCAACAAAAATATTTCTAGATGATTTGTTTTGGAGAAAATACCAGACAAGGCAAACAGTGGGGTTTGGGTATGTCAGCTACTAGTATCAAGAGGAAATGACAGTAGCAATTTTCCCCCCATTTTAAACAAACCAGAGATGCATGTGCTTGTCAGAGATATATGTGTGTCAAACTATTTATTTCAATGCACTAGTAAAAATATGCTATAGCCAGAATTACTTTTTAATGTATTCTGTTGTAGGATCTGAGATGGTTAATTTTGATGGAAAAAGTTCCTTGCTGTACACTTTTAATCAGAAATCCATGAGTTCAACAAAAGAAATGATTTCTTTGAAATTTAAAAGCAGTCAGAGTGATGGGATTCTACTCCACAGAGAAGGACACAATGGCAAACATATCACCCTGGAATTAGTTAAAGGAAAACTCATCTTATTTCTTAATTCAGGTAAAAACTACAAGGCCGTGTTTTTAAAAATGTGATAAATTAGGTAAAATTATTTTATACTTTTCACAGCTAAGTAATGAATTTATCCTGAAACCAGAACACATTGAGAATGAAAGAAAGTTTTGTAAATAATTTCTTAGAGCATTAGAGATAAATCTGAACTGTGCAGGCATCGGGAACATGGCCACCTTAAAAAAACATGATATATTTTAAGGGTAACCTGCATATATATATATTAAATATGCTTTGATGTACAACATTTTATAATCTGATAATTGCATAAGACCATTATTAGATGCTCAGTATATAACCTGATAATATCATATAGTTGAGTGAGTCATTGTAAAATTTTTAGGTATATTATGATGAGGTTCTAGAAAGAAAGCATTTTCAAGAAAAATAAAAACACAATGAGTAATAATAAAAACAAATAGAAGAAATTCCTCAAGGTGAACAGATGATTATTGAGCTAAAATCAGCTGATCAGTTCTTGTGTGAAAGGGTGTAAGTAGAGAGTAATTGTAAGAAATGTGAAACCATTGAAACCATGATATTGAGCTGGGTGGCATAGTACATTTACTTTTCCTCTCTTTTCAGGTGATGCTAACCTGCCCCTTGCTGACACCCGTGTGACCCTCACCCTGGGCAGCCTGCTGGATGATGACCACTGGCATTTCATCCTCATTGAACTCCTCAACATGTACATCAACTTCACAGTGGACAAGCACACTCATCATTTCCAGGCAAAGGGAGAACTCAGCTATTTGGATCTTGATTATGAGGTTTGAGAATTACTTTTTAAGTATTACAGATTTTAGTATTTAAATGCAATATAACTTTATAGAGAAAATACTGTTACACAGAGAAATAACCTTTCTTAGTAATTCAGAATTCTGGTGGAATATTTCCCATGAGTTACTCTCACACAGGAGTAGATAATGCATGCACTCTTGAAACATTTTATCCCTTACAGATGGTAGTCTTCAAATGAGAGTCAGTAGTAACACCATTAAGTTTAGAAGTTTTTAGCTTAAGAGTTTTCAATATAGCAGGCAGCATTTTAAAATTCATTCTTTTGGACCATTCTTCCATATTATTGATGGTGAACTCTGGAGATTTCTTCTTGCTTTTTTGGACACTCCTAAATAATCGGTGACTTGGGATAACTTGGAGAAGCCATCAACATATATTCTAACCTGATTTATTAACTAACAAGACAGTCAAATGCACACAAATCAAAATACTGTTTTTTAGAAATTTTAAAGACTTAACAGTGTTTGCAGGATATTACCCACATATCTCTACCCTACCCTGAAATGCAGCATTTGTCCTGACCTTTCTGCTTAGCACATTGGAGTGAGCAAACCAAAACTTTTCCACATTTGGTCTCAAGAGAGGAGACCAGCTAAAGATCCTGGTCTTGAGTGAGATTATGAATGGCTTCATTATTCTAACCTATCAATGTCATGACAATGCCTCTATCGTAAAGTCTGGCTACTAGAAAGATTTATGTGAAGTGGAATCCTGTCAAAATAGGATGTATTGTTATGTAGATCAAGATTTGACATGGAAATAAAGGTTCAGTATTCCCCACCAACAAATAATGACAAGTCATCTGACTAGCAAATTGTAAGAATGGAATTTAACCTATCAACCTAAATATAATAAAGGCAATGACAAATCTGCATCTTAAAACTTCATTTATAATGAAAATGGCAATGTAAAATAATGCAAAAGAAATGTGAAGATAATTATCACTATACGTGTTAATCATAAATGTTTCAGGCAGAAAATCATTAAACAATATTATTCATGTCATTTTTTTTCTAAGATCAGCTTTGGAGGGATTCCTGGACATGGAAAACTAATGCTGTTCTCACATAAAAACTTCCATGGGTGTTTTGAAAATCTCTATTATAATGGAGTGGATATCATTGATTTGTTGAAGAAACACAAACCACAGATTCGCATCATGGTAAGAAAGTCTAAATGTGAGTTTAGTAGGAAAGGGAGCCTACAATTTGTTTTATTAATTTAATTTTAAAATATATCTCGTCTGAAGGTACAAATCATATATACGTTTTGTTTATGTTCAATCTAATTTTATATATATGAAAGAAATGCATCTTTTACAAATATATTAAAGTGTGATCATATAAAGATTTATAGTGCATTCTTTTTTCTTTTTTGTTATAGTAAGAACATTTAACATGAGATCTACTCTCTTAACAAATTTTAAATGTGCAAAAAAGTATTTTTAACTATAAGCAAGATAATATACAGCAGATCTCTAGAATTTATTAATCTTGCATAAATGAAACTTTGTATCAGTTGTACAATAACTTCCCATTTCCATCTGACCATAGACTCTGGCAACCACTGTTCTACTCGCTGCTTGTATAAGTTTGACTGTTTTAGATACTTCATATAAGTGGAACCATACTGTATGTGTCCTGTCACTGGCGTATTTTACTTAGCATAATGTCCTTCAGATTCATCCATGTTGAAGCACATGCCAGAATTTCCTTCATTTTAAGGCTGAATAAGGCTGTGTATGTTTATACATGTAAATATGTATATAAATCAAATCTTCTTTATCCACTCATCTACTGATGGACATTTAGGTTGTTTCCACATTTTGGTTATTTTGAATAATGCTGCAATGTACATGGAAGTGAAAAATCTCTCTGCGATCTCTATTTTAGTTCTTTTGGATAAATACCCAGAAGTGGAATTACTAGATTACATGGTTGCTCTATTTTTAATTTTTATTTTAGGAACTTCCAAACTGTTTTCCGTAATGACTACACTACTTTATATTCCCATCAACAGTATGCTAGGGTTCCAGTTTCTCCACATTCTTGCCAACATTTGTTATCTTTTTTGTTTGTAGATAGTAGGTATCCTAACAGGTGCGAGATGATACAATTTGGATGTGCATTCTGTGATATTGGTGATCACTTTTTGTATACTTATTGATCATTTGTATGTCTTCTTTGGGAAAATGTCTAAAATCTCTTGCTCATTTTTCCAATTGAGATATTTGTTTTTTGCTATTGAGTTCTAAGAGTTTCTTATTTATTTTGAATATTAACTTTTTTCAGATATATGGTAGGCAAATATTTTCTCCTACTCCATAGATTGCCTTTTTATGCTGTTGATTATTTCCCCTGCTGTGCAGCATCTTTGCAGTTTGAAGTATTCCCATTTGTCTAATTTTGCTTTTGTTATGTGTGTTTTGTGTGTCATATAAAAAAATTGTTGCCAATGCCATGAAACTTTTCCCCCATGTTTTTTGTAGGAATTTTACAGTTCCAGATTTTACATATAAAGTGAATTTAATCCATTATGAGTAGATTTTTGTGTATGATGTCAGATAGGATCTGATTACATTTTTTTGCCTATGAACATCCAATTTTCCAACACCATCTGTTTAAGAGCCTAACCTTTCCTCATTGTGCATTCTGAGCACTCATGTGGAACATTTGTTGATGGTATATGCATGGGTTTATTTCTGGGCTTTATATTCTGTCCCTTTGGTCTTATGTCTATCCTTACACCAGTATCATACTGTTTTAATTATTGTAGCTTTGTAATATATTTTGCAATCAAAAAGTGTGATGACTCCAGCTTTGTTCTTTCTCAAGATTGTTTTGGCTATACAAGGCCCCCTGTGGTTCCATATGAATTTTAGGCTTTTTTCTTCCTGCTTCTGTAAAAAAATACCATTGGGATTTTCATAGAAATTGTATTGAATCTGTATATTACTATGGATAGTATTAACATTTTAACAGTATTAAATCTTCCAATCTATAAATATGGGATGTCTATATCTATCTTCTTCAGTTTCTTTCATCAGTGTCTTGTAGTGTTTAGTATGCAAGTTTTCCATCTTCTTGGTTAAGTATAACCTCAGTTTTTTATCCTTTTTGATGCTGTTGTACATGGGATTGCAATTTCTTTCTTAAAGTTTTTTGGGTAGTTTGTTGTTAGTGTATAGAAAAGCAAGAGATTTTTATGTGTTGATATTTTTATCCTCAACGTTACTACATTTGTTCATTTTATTAACAGGTTTTTTTGTGTAGTAGTCTGGGTTTTCTATGTATAAGTGTATGTCATCTGCAAACAGATGATTTTACTTCTTCCTTTCCAGTGTGGATAGCTTTTGCTACCTTTTCTTGCCTAATTACTCTTACTGTGGCTTTTAGTATTATGAGGAATAGAAATGGTGAGGAAGGCATTTATGCCCTGTTCCTGGTCTTTGAGGAAAAGCTTTCAGTTTTCACTGCTGAGCATGCTGTTGGCTTTTCATATGTGACCTTTATGTTGAGGTAATATCCTTCTGTCCATCGCTGGGAGTTTTTATTATTAAAGGGTGTTATATTTTGTCAGATGATTTTTCTGTATCTATTGAGATGATCAGGTGATTTTTATCCTTTGTTTAGCTGACATAGGGTATCATATTAATTAATTTTCCTATGGTGAACCACGCTTGCATTCCAAGGGTTAATTCCAATTAGTCATGATGTATCATCCCTTTAATATGTTGTTGAATTAGTTTGCTGGTGTTTTGTTGCAGATTTTTGCATCTATGATCATCATTGATATTAGTCTGTAGTTTTTTTGTGTGTGTGTTGTCTTTGGCTTTGGTTTTGCTGGCCTCTTACAGAAGTTTGGAAATGTTCACTCCTCTTTGGAGGAGTTTGGAAAGGATTTGCTTTAATCCTTCTTTAAATGTTTAGTAGAATTTACCAATGAAGCCATTTAGTCCTGAGTGTTTTTTGTTAGGAGATTTTGATTACCAATTGAATTTCCTTAGTAGTTATAGTCCTGCTCAGGTTTTTAATTTCTTAATGATTCAGTATTCACAGGTTGCATGTTTCTGGAAATGTAGCCATTTCTTCTGTGTTTTCCATATTGTTGACATACCATTGTTTATAACAGTCTCTTAGGATCTTTTTATTTCTGAAGCAACAGAAATTATTTCTGATTTTATTTGAGTCTTTCCTTTTTTTCTTGATATAGCTTAAAGTTTGACAATTTTTAATTTTTTCAAAATTAAACTCTTACTTTCATCGATTTATTTCTATTGCTTTCTGTGCTCTATTTAGTTTATTTATGCTCAAATCTTTATGATGTCTTTTTCTAAATTGAAGCTTAGTTCATTTTTCTTTTTCTTGCTTTTTGAGGTGCAAATTTAGGTTGTTTATTTGAGATCTTCCTTCTTTTACAAAATAGGTATTTATCACTATAAATTTTCTTCTTAGCATTGCTTTTGCTGCATCCAATACGTTTTGGTGTGCTGTGTTTTCATTTTCATTTGTCTCAATATGTTTTCTAATTTCTCTTTTGATTTCTTCTTTGATGCATGGATTGCTCAGGAATGTGTTGTCTAATTTCCAGTTATTTGTGACTTTTCCAGTTTTCCCTTGTTGATTTCTAGTTTCATTTCACTGTGATCAGAAAAGATACTTAATATGTGTGTCTTCTTAAACTTGCTAAGACATGTTTTGTGGCCTAATATGTTATCTGTCTTCAAGAACGTTGCCTGTGTGCCCTTGAGAAAAATGTACATTCTTCTGCTCTTGGATGGAATATTCTTTGTATGTCTGTTTGGTCCATTTGGTCTGTATTGTTGTTCAAATCTGCTGTTTCTTTATTGATTTTCTGTGTCTATATTCTATCCATTATTGAAATTTGGGTATTAAAGGCTACTATTATTGACTTGCTAAATCTCTTTGGTATTTTACCAATATTTGCTTTATATGTAGTATTTGGGTGCTCTGCTGTTGAATGCATATATATTTATAATTGTTATATCTTCCTGGTGATTTGACCCTTTCATCACTGTGTGATGTTCTTGTCTTTTGTGACAGATTTTAACTCAAAGTCTATTTTGTCTGATATACATTTAGCCTGTACTATTTTGGTTACAATTTACATAGAATATCTTTTAGCCATTCTTTCACTTTCAGCCTATATGTGTGCTTATATCTAAAACAAATCTCTCATAGACAGCATATAGTTATATCTTGTTTTTTTTTCATTCATTCTCTATTTCTAAAACTCATTCTCTATGTCTTTTGGTTAAGGAGTTTAATCTATTCACTTTGAAGTAATTATTGATACAGAACGTGAACTGTTTTTGTTCACACACTTGTAACACCAAATATGTGGTGTCTTTTTCAATACCAGTTCTTCAACTTTCTGGACACCAACTGCATGTCTTATAATTCAAGCTAATTCTGGCATTAACTACTCAGAATTAATGTCAGACTCCACAATTTAAAGGGCTCAGTTCCACAAGACTCCCTCCCTTCAAGTGCAAGTCATTTACAAGTTCTTAGTCTCCAGGTTACCCACACTTGTGTCTGAGTTGAAGGGTTCACGGTGTGCCCCACCTCAGGTTCAATAATTTGTCACAGTGGTTCACAAAACTTTGGAAAACACTTTACTTACTAATACTGGTCTATTTTAAACGGTAATAATGAACAGCCAGATGAAGAAATACATAGGAAATGGTCTAGAAATGTCCTGAGTACAGGAGCTTCTATTATCATGGTTTGGGTAACCACGTGCATACCATACTCATGACACGTGGATGTGTTCACCAACATGCATGTTTCCTGAAACCTGTTAATTAGAGGATTTCATGGATGTTTCTTTACATGACATGATTGATTAAACTATTGGTGATTGTTGATTGAACTTGACCTCCATCACTTCTTGCATTGTCAGACATCAGGGAGTGAGGCTGAATGTTCCAGCACTCTGATGATACCTTGGACTTTCTGAAAACAACCTCACGTCTTGAAGTTTTCTAGGCAGCCCCAGCCACTAGTCATCTCATTAAAATACAAAAGATACTCTTATTTCCTTAGAGATTCTGAGGATTAGAGGAACTGTATACCAGGAGCCAGGGACAAATATCAAATATTTATTTTTTATTATACCAAAGAAAGATTTACTTTTGCCATTTTGTTAATTGTTTTCTGTGTGTCTTATAGCTCTTTTGTCTCTCTTTTTCTTTTTTACTGACTTCTTTTGTATTTCTTTGATTTTTTTATAGTGATATACTTTGATTTCTTTTTCTTTTGTGTATCTTATATAGGTATTCTTTTTGTGATTATCATAGGACTTACCTAAAATATCATACAATTATAACAGTCTGCTTTAATTTAATAAAAACTGAAATCCCATTTAAAAAGCTTGCACTTTTAATTCCCCCAACATGCTTTATATTATTATTATTTTGAGTTGGACTCTCACTCTTGTCACCCAGACTGGAGTGCAGTGGCATGCTCAGCTTAGGTGATTTTTCCACCTCAGCCTTCCAAGTAGCTGGAACTACAGATGTATGCCACCACACCTGGCTGTTTTTTGTGACTTATTGTAGAGATGTGGTCTCACCAAGTTGCCCAGGCTGGTTTCAAACCCCTGGGATCAGGCAATCCTCTTGCCTCGGCCTCCCAAAAGTGCTGGGATTACAGGCTGAGCCACCGTGCCCAGTCGCTTTATTTTATTAATGTCATAGTTTACATCTTTAATTCTGTATTTGTGAACATATTTTTATATAGTTGTTTTTAATACTTTGGTTTTTAATTTTTGTGGTAGAATTAAAAGTGATTTCCATGCTACTCGTATAGTATTACATTATTTCATATTTGTTTATAGGCTTACTTTAAAAGCAAGTTTTATACTTTTATATGCTTTCATGGTGTTATTGGCATTTTTTTTCAACTTGAAAGCTTCTTTTTAACATTTTTTGAAAGGCAGATAAAGTAGTGCCTCAGCTTTGCATATTTAGGAAAATATTTATCTCTCCTTCATGTTTGAAGGGCAGCTTTGCCAGGTATTATGTTCTTGATTGGAAATTTTTCCTTTTCAACATTTTGAAAATATCATCTTACTCCCTTTTGGCTTGGAAAGTTTCTGCTGGTTGATTGTTTTGTGGAGGATGTCTTGTAATGAGTTGCTTTTCTCTTGCTACTTTTGAAGTTTTCTCCTTGTGTTTGACTTTTGACAGTTTGTTTATAATATCTCTTGATGTGAATTTCTTTGACTTCATCTTGTTTGGCTTCATCTTCCTGAACCGGGATATACACTTCCTTCCAGTTTAGGAAGTTTTAGCCCCTGATTTCTTTGAATAAGTTTCCTGGCCCTTTCTCTTTGTCGTCTCCTTCTTGGTCTGCCATAATGCATATTTGGTAAGCTTAAAGATGTTCCATAAATCTTTAAAGCTTTCATTATTATTCTCATTCATTCTTTATTTTCTTCAGGCTGGTTCATTTCACTCTTTCCATCCATTCCCTAATTTCTGTCATATTCTGGGGCCAGTCGTTGGTGACTTCCATTGCTTGGGCACCAAGGTCTAATTTTTCAGGAGTTTTCTCTTTGGTACACTTGAAATTGCCTGTGGTCTTCCTTTGGTTTTTCCTTATTCATGATAGATCTCTTGTTTTTCTCTTTAGTTCTGTTATTCGGTGTCAGTGGGAGATGCTTTCCCTTCTGATGTTTGCTCAGCCCTTTATTCCTCCCTGATCCATGCTCTGGGATTTGTTCTATTTAGGAAAGTGGATGGGAAGTTTTGCTGTCTCTTGTAGTTTTTGGAAGTCGAATAAAGTAGAGACTGGGGCTCTAGGATTCAGAAACTACTTGCAAATTACAGTGTTCACTTACTGTGGTATGTGTTCCCTGAGACCCACTCCCCACCACCACTCTGTATGACGGTGCAAAGCAGAAACCATTGCAAAAAGCAATTGAACATACACACACAGACATACACACATCGCCCAAAAGAAACTAGAATAACAACAAAGTGAAACAAAACACAAACAATAACAGCAACAACAACAACAAAATAAAAAAACTGAACATACGCACACTTGCCTAGTACAAAGTGAATGGGAGAAAAAAAACAGAAAGACTTGGGGAAGAAAAGGAATTCCGATCGAACCCTCACACATATATTGACACACACCTTAAACTATAAAAAATAAAAATAAACAGAATAATAAAAGAGCAAAAACAAACCACCAACAAGAAAACTGAAAGATGAACACTCAATCATTCACATACACACATAAACAGAAAATAACAAACAAAAGAAGAAAGAAACAGAAAAAGAAAAGAAATTGGGGGGATGCAGATCAAACCCTCACATACACATTCATACACAAAGGAAAAATATTTTTAAAATAGATCAACTAACAAACAGGCAAAAAAATTTTAAAATTAAAAATTTTTTTTAAAAAACCTGCCATCTTGTGGCAGGCCCTGTAATTGTTCCTCTAATCTGGTCTCTCCTGTAGAGCTACCTCTTTCAGTCTCTCCAAAGAGTCTGGAGTAGGGAAGGAGAAGGGGCAGTGGAGGTGGTTGGGGCTGGATTCCTCCCCTCCCACTCTCATATGGTCAGGGAGATCTCTTCTGCTGGGGAGGTTTGGGATTGTCTCTTCCCCAGGTGTGTACTCATGAGGATTGCCCAGCCAGGCCTATCCTGGAATGAAGTTCTCCTATTGGGACTGACACCAAGATCTGACTGGGTTTGTCCCTCTCAGTTGTGGCCTAGCTGTGTGGGTCTAATATACAGAGGATTGCTGAGGAGGAGAGGGTTGGGGTCATCCCTGGACTCACCACTGATCCCTTTGGAGTCCTTCCTCATCCTTTTCTGGCCACACCATTTGTCCGCAGCTAGATCAGAGTAGGGGGTGGGGCACCTAGAACTCAGCACTCGCCAGGTCCCTCTGAAGTTTGTATTTTCAGGATAGTCCCTCTGGGTCATAATCAATTCCTGAGTAGTTGATCTGCCAATCACAGAGTTTGGGTCTGTTGCTCCGTGGTGAGTAAGTTGGAGCACTTTCCTGCCCCGCTTCAAGATGGTGGTGGAGTACCTCTCTTGTCTTCTTCTGTGGAACTCTGCCTCTGGACTCTCTCTGCAGCCCCTGCTGTCAGTGCCCTGCCAGGCACTGAAGTGGTGAGACAAAGCCTGGAACTGGTAGTCTTTCCTGCTGCAGTGGTGAGACAGAGCCTGGAGTGGTAATCTCTCCCCACTGCTTCTTTACAGGAAAACTTTTGTCAGTTTTACAAAAAGAAATGGCACTTGGCTTCTGTGACCTGGGAATAGCCAGGGACCAAGAGAGAAGTTGAAGCACCAGCTGTTGCAACAGGGCCCTGGCCACTTGCTCAAGAGCCCCCACTTAGTCAGTCTCTCCTCATATTTTCTTCTCAGGAAGGGTTTTGTTGATTTAAAAAAAATGACACTCGGCTTCTGCGTCCTGGGAATTGCTAGGGTCTAAGCCCAGCAGCTGCGGCACCAGCCGCTACACCAGGAGAGCCCTGGCCACTAGCTCCCTAGCCCTCACTCAGTCAGTCACTCACATACCCACTCACTCATCAGCATGTACACAAAATTTTCCATACACTCACTCACTCCTGCTGGAACTCGCATAGTCCGACTGGCTCAGCCACCATCTTCCCGACCACTCCTCCTCCAGACTGGCTCATTTCAAATGACCTGTCTTGGAGTTTTCTGATTCTTTCTTCTGTTTCATCTAGTTTGTTTTTCTGATCTAGCCTGAACTCTTCTAGTATCAAGATTTCTATTTGGTTCATATGATGTGTGTGTGTATGTATGTGTGTGTGTGTGTGTGTGTGTGTGTATTTGGTTATATGTAATATATATTATATATATGATTCACATATATGCATATATGTATTACACACACACACACACACACACACACACACACACACACACACACACACACATATGTTATGTACACCCACGGTTTCCTCTTGGGATCTTCCTCAGCATTTTCACTGAGCATCTTTGTAATGGTTATTTTGAATACTCTGTCAGGGGTAATTGGTATTTTTCACTTCATTAAGATTGTTTTCTAAAGCTTTATCTTGTTTTGTTTTGTTTTGTTTTTGACTCTTAGCGTTGTTATTGCACATTAGGAAAAACAACCATCTTTCCCAGTCTTCAGTGGCAGGCCTCATACAAAGAAGACCCATACCAGGCAGTCTTGCTGGAGATTCTGGGGATCTCTCAAACTTTTTCTGTGTATGCATCTTCTCTGGACTTACTTGTGTAAATTCTTAATGAGAGGAACTTTCCTTTTATTTACTTATTTTTAATGAGTTCATTATCTCTTACTCCCTCTGGTGTCAGTCTGCTGTGCTGTGGGTCTGCTGATATTGCAGTATACCAGAGATCTTCTTATGTTCTCAGAGGTACTCAGGCATTGAGATTATCCATCATGCTCTGAGACTAGTGAGACTGGCACCAGTCCCTTGGGTAATCACATGAAAAATCTGAATGTTGGTCATAAGATTCTGTCTTCTCTCTTCCCCCCTAGAGATAAAGCCAAGGTCTGGGAGTTAAGCCTATCATATGCTGAGCCAGGGGAGGGGTTCTAGCAGGTGATTGCTACTGGTCCAAACCTTTGCCTTTGGTCTCTGTAGCCTTTATGCGTCCAGAGTATGCTGGGTCCCATCAGTGCTCCAAGACTGGTGAGAACAAATCCAGGCCTTTGAGCAGCTTCCCAAAATATTGGAACATTGGACACACAATCCAGCTCGTTTCTTTCACCAGAGAGAAACTGGGATTTGGTGGTTTTTTTGGTCTGTGCTGAGCAATACAGAGGGGTTGCAGTGAGTGCTTGTAGGATAGTCCAAACTGTCACTTTTTTTTCCTGTGGCCCACAGATGTCTAAAGTATGCCAGGTCCCATGAAGGCTCTGAGAGAGGGAAACTTGAAACATTGGACACACAATCCTACTCTTTCACCAGGAACAGGAATTTGGGAAATTTCGCCCACTTGCTTTCTGCTGAACTAAGGGGAGAGACCATGACAAGTGCTTTCTGACTAGTCCAAACTGCCATCTTTGTTCTCAGTAGCTCTTAGGCATCTGTAGAATGCTGACTCCCATCTGTGCTCCAAGACAGGTGTGGCAGAAGCCATACCCTCAGGCAGTCCCTGGGAAATTTGGAATATTGGACATATGGGCCATCTCTTTCCCACCACAAGGAGAAACTGGAATTTGGAATTTTTCACCTGCTTACTGAGAGGGACTTTGGGGAGTCTCGTGTGCTAGTCTAAATTGCTGTCTTTTTTATCAGTAGCTCCCAACCTAGGGTACTTTCCTGTCAGTGCTCAGATTCCGGCAATACATGTACCAGCCCCTTGGGCAGCGTTAGGAAGTCAGCACATTAGACTTACAGTTCAGTCCTTTCCTTCCCCCCCAGGGAGAAACTGGGAGCTAGGGGTTTCCTGCTGATCATATGGACTGGGAAGGGGGATTGTGTTGAGAGAGTTTCTTGGATTTTCCTGTAGGCTTCATTGTGGCTGGTTTCATGCTTGCCTGGGTACAGGAGTCACTCAGCTGGTTCTGGTTCTGGATTTCTCCAAAGGGAAGTGGTCTGTGTGTTATTGAATCTATGGGACCGTGAGGGGAGGGAAGGCCAGGACCTCCTATACTGCCATTCTGAGGTCACTTCCAAGTTTCTTTCTTTCTTTTTTTTTTCCGAGTTGGAATTTCACTCTGTCACCCAGACTAGAATGCAGTGGCATGCTCCCAGACACTGCAGCCTCGACCTTCTGGGCTCAGGAAATCCTTCCGCCTCAGCCTTCCAAGTAGCTGGAAGTACAGGCACGTGCCACTATGCCTGGCTAATTTTTTTTATGTATTGTAGAGACGAAGTTTCGCCAAGTTGTCCAGGCTGGTCTCGAACCCGTGGGCTCAAGTAGTCCTCTCACCTTGGCCTCCCAAAGTGTGAGCTTATAGGCGTGAGCCACTGTTTCTTTCTTTTTGGTTGGTTGTCTTTTCCTTGTTTTGTCCCTTCTTCCTGTATCAGTGCATTCTCTTCCAAGTCATCATGTGACTAAGCTAACATATATCCTTTCCTGTTGGGTTCATCATAATCTAATCCTGTATAGAACTATAGACTCATATTTACATACATATTTATCTATCTATATTTGGCATTGTTCACAAAAATAGAATTGCATTATAAAGGGTTTTTTTGCATCTTGATTTTGACTCAACAGTACCTTCTGGAAATTTTTTTGTGTTATCAGGTGTAACCTTATTTTATATTGACATTATAACATTCATCATGAAAGAGTACCGCTATTTATTTAGTCATTTTCCTACTGAAGGCATTTGCTTTACATATTTCTACCTTTTTACCACTCCAAGCAAACAATTGCACATGTGTTCAGGTATACAGGGCTTTTATTTGTATGGGATAAAGTTCCAGGATTAGAACTTTTTTGGCCAAAAGACTTATAGAGTTTTACATTTTAATAAATGTTGTTGGATTGTTTTCCAAAAGACTGTACCACTACAGTTTTCACCAGCAACAAGTGAAGTGTTGTTCCATCACATTCCAGCTAGTCACGTGTTCTAAACATCTTTAAACTTTGTATGCCAAATAGAGTAAAACGATATCTCATTCTCACTTTTGTTTACTTGACAACTGGTAAATTAAATAATCTTTTTACATGCTTTTTGCCCATTTGGACTTGCATTTCTGATCATTGTTTATTTTTTGCCTGCTTTTCTAAAATTTTTGGTTTTATGACATTTTCATATCAATTTACAAAGATAGCCTATGTCCAATAGATAACCCTATCATTCATGATTCATTTTCTTAATTGTATGTTAAATAATTGATGATGTGTTAAATATATAAATGTTTTTATTTTTATATGCTCAATATGTCTGTATATTTCTTTGTAGCTGTGGAGTATTTAGTCTTACTTTGGAATGTCTGTAAAACTCAACTGTATGTATATATAGTCTCATGGATTTACGGCAAATTTTTAAAAAATTTATTTTAAAGATGTAGAGAACAATTCAGCATTAGGTACCTAAGTGGTCATCGTACAGATGAAGTTTTGGCTTCCCACTGGTCCTCACTTCACTTGGTTTGGGATCAGGTACCCCTATTGTTGTGTGCATTCCCCACCCTGGCAGTGTCCTATACTCCCAATCCCTTTCTTGTAGTATTATGACAAATGTTCAGAGTTCACTTATGAGTGAGAACACGTGGCACTCAGTTCTTTGTTTTTGTGATAGATCACTGAATACGATAGACTCTAAGTTCATCCAAGTCACTGCAAATTCTATAACATTGTCCTTTTTGGCTGTGTAATAGTCCATTGTGTATATGTACCACATTAAAAAAAATCTAGTCCACTTTTGATGGACAGCATGATTGGTTTCATGTTTTTGCTATTGTGAATAGTGCTGCACTACATATGCATATGCAGGTGTCTTCTTTGTAGAATGATCTGAGTTCTTCTGGATATATTCCCAGAAGGAGGATTGCTGGGTCGTATGGAAGAAGAAATTGACACACTGTTTTCTACAGGGATTGTACTAATTTACACCCCCACCAACAGTGTAGAAGTGTTCTCTTTTCCCTGCATCCTCTCCAGCATCTGTTGTTTTTTGAGTTATTGATGATGACCATCCTGACTGGAGTTAAACGGTGGTATTTCAGTGTGGTTTTAATTTGTGTTTCTCTGATGATTAGTGGGACTGAGCATTTTTTCATGTATCTGTTGGCTGCTTGTATGTCCTTTTTTGAGAAGTGTTTATTCTCAAAAGAAGCCATCAAAAGAGCAAGGAGACAGCCCACAGAAGGGGAAAAAATATTTACCAACTATATATCTGACAAAGGCCTAACATCTAGGATCTACATTGAACTCAAACATGCCAAAAGGAAATAAAACAAACAGCCCTATCAAAAAATGAGCAAAAGACTTGTCTTGGTGGCAAGTGGATTGCATGAGCCCACAATGGTTCGATACCAACCCGGGCAACTAGGCGAGACCCTTCTCTCTACAATAAATAAAAAGTTAGCTGGACATGGTTGTGCATGCCTGCAGTTCCAGCTACTTGGAAGGCTGAGGAGGAAGGATCGCCTGAGCCCAACAGGTCAACACTGGGGTGGCCGTGAGCATGCCACAGCACTCCAGCCTGGGCAACGGAGTGAGACTCCAACTCAAAAAAAAAAAATATGCCTTCAAGGCAGAAGGGCAGGTCTTAGACTTGCTGACCACTCTGGGTCAAATGGCCTATGGTTCTGATGTTTTTGAGAGGGTGCCAGGCTTCCTCTTGGGAAAGCCAGCCTTGACACCAGCCTTTTCTTGAGACATGAAGAAATACACTTCCTACCTGAGTAAGATGTATCTATCATCTTCATGACAAATTCATAATCACATGTATATAACCAAGGCAGATAAGGGATAGTTCTTGGAATAGGTGACCATTTATGCTGGTGTTCACCTTGAATAAGGACACCTAGACACCTCAAAGGAAGATATATGGCTTATCTGTTGTATACCTGCCTGGCACAGGGTCTGGGAAAGAATTGTCTTGGGATTTCTTTTCTGAAACTGAGAAGTTGGGAATTTTCCTAAGATTCAGACTCAGAAATAGGTTTGCACAGTTATCACAGTGCTTCAGCTGAGGGACTTGTAAGGTAAATGTCATAGATTTAAGTTCATTGGGGAAGCCTAATTTTAAAAATCCTTTTGTGTTGGGAGGTTGATAAGAAACTATGTAAGTTTTGGGAATCTGTTAATACAATGAAAGCATCACTCCTGCACCTTCTTAATATCCTCTTATGTTGTATTTACAGGGAAATGTGTCCTTCTCCTGTTCACACTCTCAAATTGTTCCTGTGACTTTTCTGAGCTCCAGGAGTTACTTGGCTCTGCCGGGCACCTCTGGACAGGACAAAGTGATTGTCACTTTCCAATTTCGAACATGGAACAGAGCAGGGTTGTTGCTGATCAATCAGTTTCAATATGGTTCAGGAGCTCTTGTTCTTATTCTTAATGATGGAAAACTCAAGCTGAGCCTCTCCCAGCCTGGACATCCAGCAAGGGACATCACAGCAGGTAACAAATGTGTCCTCTAAGATAATACATATGCATTTAGCATGATTATATCATCCTTACACATAAACCTAGAATTAGTCATCTTTAGAATAAATAAGTAATTTAATCAATAAGATGTTTATAATACTACTAGAAGGAACTGGATTCCCTTTTCTTTTTAAGTAGGTAACACTAGGTTGTTCATGTGTGAGTTAGTGTAGCAGAATTTAGCTACATCAAAGCATAATTGTTAAAAAGGTAAAAACATAACTCATATGTAAGTAAATGGTTAATAACCACAAATAAACCTGAAATACTAGAAGACATTAGCCTAATCCTAGGTAGTCTTGAGAAAATAGATTTCTTTGAACTGCCTTTAGAACCTATATACTGATTGTTTTTCAAAATAGCCTGTGTTATATTATTCCCTCTCAGAGCTGCTGCTTTCTTTGAAGGCGACTTTATTTGGATAAGACTTCTTATAACTGTGGGTGAAAGTTCTGCTTTAGACTTCCAAGAAGGACCTTTTTATTTCTAGTCACATGTTATCTCTGAACTTCGGGGCTATTTTGCATATGGTTACTGATAAAAATTTAAAACCAAATAGAACCAGGACCTGTCACTTCATGAATGTTGATTGTGGAAGAAATATATTGCCTACGGGTCTGAAAAGTTAGGAGTGAAATTTAATTTTCTCTTTCTTTTTATAAATACAAAAATTCTGATTATAGGCACACTGAGGTTTTTTTATGTGGATTGATGCAAATGCACTGAACTGATAGTATTAATTCAGACTCATTGAACTGCCTGAATCTTGGTTTATAATCCATATGCAATATTAACTAAAAGAGATAGTTTTTTCTTGTTGTTTCATGTGGCACATGTGTATTGCCCCCTAATACCCACATATATTAGTTGAACTTTTCGGTAAGCTGGCACTGAAACATTACAGAAATGTTTTGTTAAGCCAATTTTTTAAGCTATTACAGTGCAATATGTACTATTTTTTCTGAAGAAAAGCAAAGTTTAATTTCTCATATTAGTTTCTTGTTGTAGCATCTTTTAAAGGAGGCATACATTTGAAATGAATGGGAAATAAGACTGATAGAAAATCTTTTACTATATGACTTTAAGCAAAAACACTAAGTAAAAAGACAGGATTGGGAAATGGGGAGGCGTCTAGAATTTATTTTTTATTTTTGGTTCATTTTGTTAGTTGTAGGATTACAGAACTTCTTTCAGAATTCTATTTCAGGGTCAGCTTCATAAAACATGTTTAAGTATCTGACCTAAATTCTCCATATTCTTGCTTTCAACTTTTCTCGTTATCTTTCATGAATGAATGTTGTGTCTGAAAACTTTTTTGGCTTCATAAATGTAAAACCAAAAGTGAGAGAGTAGCATTTTTCTTGTATTAAACATGTATACGGTGCAAAGAACTATAGAAACCGTAGTGACTTTAAAATTACTTTCTCCCTAAAGGTGAGTGCTGGGAACCATCAGAGCTAATATTTAACAATCTGAGAAAAATAAAGCTGTAGCTGTTTTTAGAACAGGATCTATGGCTTTTTGGGCCATGTTAGAAACTTATTCCCAAACTAGTGGATTATGAGTCCTTTTCAAAGTCACTGATGAGAGAACCAGCAGATCGGAAAAAGTTGCTTTGAAGGTCATTTGAAGGACACGGATTTATATGGTTAATTGGACAAGGAATATAAAAATCTGCTATTTAATTATATGCAACACTGGTCAACTTTCTGTAGGAAGTAAGACTATTTTCTTGGGGATAACATCTCCACTGGGCTATAAAATACTAACTTCTAATTTCTTCAGGTTGACTTCTAACCTTGTAAGGCTGTAGACATTCTGTACCTTTATTATTTGTAAGATGTATTCGTTACTTTCAGTGGAACATTCCCTAAGGCATTGGACTGGAGGCAGGCAGGCTTATTAGCATGATAAGTATGACATCCACAAAATTAAGTAATCATCATTTTGTGATTTTTAAGTGAATACATTTTTTTCTTTATGACCCTCCTCTTTTGATTAAGGGAGTTTCTAAAGTTTCCCGTTATTCACTACCCCCTTTAAGAGAAATCTGCACCTCTGCCCTCTGCTGTGAGAGTTCCAGTGACTCTGTGGAAGAATACATCCCCATGCCCATCAATGCCAGGCTTGGCCGAGGACACATTTTGGTTCATGGAATGTGAGTGGAAGTGACATGTGCCACATCTCAGTAGAAGCTTTAAGAACCATAGCCAGATTCTGTTAAGTGCTCTTTTCTCTCACCCATACGATGGGGGCCATGCATTTAGCCTCAGTCCTGCATGAATAAAACCCTTAAGGCAGAGTGGAAAGATCCCCTGTGAGTATAGAACCAGCGAGAGAAGCAAACCCTAGTTTGTTATTCTCTGAAACTTGGAGATTGTTTACTCCCACAAAATAATCACTAGAACCAACTAATAAGAATTGCTTTGGTCACAGCATTGGGATACCTCCTAGTCATTTATTTATTTCTTGTGTAATACAGTGTTAGATTTTCATTCAATATAAAACCTGGTCAGTAAGTGTCTAGGAGATGCCGGTATCTTGCTTGGCTGGTAGCTGGTCAGCGATTCAACCACATGCAACATTGCCCACTTCATCACTTTAAGTAGAAATAGGTTTTTATCTCATGGATTCAAAAGACAGCGACTACTTTAGGAGGCAGTAATGTTAGTATTTTTTTAAAAACATAATATAGAAACAGCTGAATACACTGTAGCAAACTAAAAAAATATAGAAAATGTAAAAATGACATATAATGAATGCCATGCATGGCAGGGTGGCTGGATATGGCCTGAGTCACAGGGGGGTGAAAGTATTCACCAAGATAGTTATGAATTAAGAAAGGTAGATTTATTAAAGGGGAGATACTTTGTGAAGGACACAATAGGCAGAACAGCAGTGAGAGTGCCTACTGTCTGCTGCAAAGAGACATGAATTAGAGGGGTGTTATTATAAGAGGGGTCCAGTGTAGGCCAGGAGGAACAGTCTTTGAGGGTGGTCTGCAAAAGGAAATGTTTAGAATTTTGTGAAGTGATTGAATGATGTGGTATTTTGTTATTTAAGATAGGGTTAGTTAACAGCAATAATTGACTGCTTTGTTTTTGAAAATCACTCCTTGAGTTATTAGTGATTTTCTTTGTTGGCTGTGGAACCAACAGCAAATGTTTTACAGCTGGCCATCCAGCCTTTGCAGCTTCTTGCTGTTATCCATAAGTTTCCTTGTAGATTTTTGTCGTGAGGTCCCTTCCCTCAATATAATTTATCAAATTTACTTAATTGATGCTGGCCTCATTAGGCCTCTTGTTTTTCCACAATGAGAACACATGTCTCTCTCTAAATATTATCAACATTTAACAACATTTCCTGCCAGATTTGTTCATGTTTATACAAAGTTTTTGTATGTATACATGTGCATGTGCACACACATATTTTAATGTAATGCTTTTTTAGCATTACATTTTGTTCTGTGAATTTGTTTTATTAATGCCTAACTTGTTATTTTAAAGATTTTTTCTAAATAGTTTACTAAGATTATTATAAAGAATGGCAACAATTCAAATGTAAGAAAAAAACACTTTGCTCTTATAACTTAGAATTTTTTAAAACATTTGTACTTCTCAACATCCTCAAATATTAATTAGCTAGATAAGACTGAAGTAAACCCTGTGTGAAATATTTTGTTATTGCAGGCTTGGTCAGTTGTGGAAATTTTATTCTCTAGAATAGAATCAATGGACAGAATGGAAGGAAATAACACTTTACTTTCTGCTTTCCCATCTAAAATGTTTTGGACTATTTGCTCTTTTCTTTTTGCCCCTTTCATTCTGATTTTTTTTTCCTATGTGTACTTACCTGACTTAATTGAGTGATGAGAAAGTGAAAAGAGCTGCTCTAGCAGTGGACATGTAGGCCTTAATATTCACAACTGAACATTATAGTTTTCATGAGAGCATAAAGAAGAACCAGATTGGTCAGTTCATAACTGGTGAACCAAAGACAAGGGCACTCTGAAACCACAACATGAACTGAGAAAGCCCCTCTTCCGACAACTGTGGGGAGAACCTTTCTCTTATAAATAAAAATTACCAGGATGCTAAACCTCTAATTGTCCTTTTAGAATGACCCAGCACCAGCCCAGATCTTTTCTAAGTTCCCCTTATGAGACGCCCCATGGGGTGCATGCTCCTTTGTCCCAGCCAGTGACCTGGTTGGACTTCAAGTGAATTCCTGATGGTCTTTGGCAGGCAAGAATCTGCCTCCACTGTTGTCAAGCCCTTCCGCTGCTTATAGACGTCTCTAGAGCTCATAGGAATCCCTTTTAACCCTGTTGTGTCTACTAGGTGATGGCTTAGGTGATGGACAGTGGCACTCCGTGTACTTGTCTGCTAAGAGGCATCACCTGAGTGTGAAGGTGGATGGTGAAGTAGCCTCAGCTGCTTATTCCCAGCATGAGCAGATCGATTCTGGAGACACCTATTATTTGGGGGGTAAGTGAAAGGAATAGTCTGTGTTGTAATCAAACCTTCATCTTTTTATCTCCTTCATTATATGGCAATTGAGATTTTTAAGTGAAAATCAATACTGAAAATGACTTTTCTTTTTCAATTATAGTACATTAGGAATGTTGAGTGGGCAAAGATAAAGAATTATGGTTTAACATGCAAGTCTCCTAGTTGGCCTTATTTGAATGTGCATGTAATGAGATTGGTTTTAAATAGCGCACCCTCCATAGAGCTTGTTCTTGACCAAGCCTGCACATTGCAGTCACTTGGAAATCTTCAAACATGTTGATGCCCTGACACTCCATCACTAGAGATTCTGTTTTAACTGGGTCTGAGGCCTGGGCATTAGTTTTTGTTTTTGTTTTTGTTTTTTTAGTGCTCTCTAGGTGAATGCAGGATGCATATGATGCTGAAGGTCATTGTCTGTTTCTTACCTTTATAAGTTTGCTAGGGAATTTTCCTAATGCCAAGTCATCCTTACAACCTTTTCTTTAGATTGTCTTTGCTAATGTTATTGCTGCATATGGATGTTTTTCTTATTCTGTCTGCTGGCTTCTTCTCTGCCTGGAACCTGGCTATTCAAATGTGATCCATGAACCAGCAGCTGGCAGTTTATTAGAAATGCACACTCACTACCTCTGACCTCCTGAACCAGAATCTTAATTTTACTAAGATCTCCAGGTAGTCTGTAGGACCTTAAAGTTTGAAAAATAGTCTATTCCCATGACCTATACAGAAGGGCACTATTATAAACAGCAGAGCAAGTGATTAATTTTTCTAGGAATATTTCTACTCATTGCTTAGCAAGGCATTTTTGTCAAGCCAGAGCATTTGCCTGTTCATTGGCTCTTTGCGGAGTCCATCCTATATCTTTTCAGCCAGGGAGTGGGAGCCTCCAAGGGCCACAAATCCTCAACCCCGGGGCATTCAAATGAAATGTCTCTCACCACTGTTAATAATATCTTGGCTTGAAGCCCTTCTTGATATTATTCCTGTTTTGCATTTTGTTGATTGTTCTTTCCATAATAAGATGTAGATAGCTTGCTAGCCCAACAAGAAAGTATAAAATCCTCTCTAAGAATCAACAGCCAGCAAACAAACCTTGAATGAGGTTGCTTAATCTTTCAAGTCCTCTGAAGCAACCATTGATGTGAAAGGTAAAATAGGTCAACAACCTTAAAACATCTGCTTGCTTGCTTTCTTTGTTTGCTAAATATGGTGCATTTCTGACCCAGAAGCTTTTAAAACTTTGCTACTTATGATGGACTTTATAGATCTGCAAAGGAAAAAATTCCTTCAAACTAAATAGAGTATTTATCCAAGAGCTATAATTTGAAAGGTAAAATATGTTGAAGCACTAAAAGGGATAGGAAGAAAAATCCTTCCTATATTGTTTAATGATACAAAATGAAATACACTGCAGAAAAACACTTTGCAAATCACAGAATCATCTTTCATATTTTAACAATCTACATGTTCAGAATGTACAATGCACAGCGACATAAGATAGGGACTTTCCATAAATATTTACATGCTGATGTGATATGAATCAGTTCTTACTGTGAAATAGATATTTTTTAAAACACTATGGATGCTTCTTAAGAGAATATATATGGGCTCCTCCCAATCTCCAGTCTACATAAGTCAATGTTTGCAATACTTTTGAAGCTTCTCCAGACTCTCAGTCCCCCAGGTCTGCATTTTTTGTGTGTGTGCTAATCTTTATCTTTCCATTGTTTTTTAAAATAAATTTAACATCCATGTAGGTAACTTTAAATAACATGTAGTTTGTGTTGCGTTTTTTTTTCTGAGTCGGAGTCTCACTGTTGCCTTGTTTTTAAGTTCATAAATAAGATAATACTGTATGCATTTTTCCCTGACTTTTTCTTTTTTGTTCTACATTAGATTTTGAGAATCAGCCATGTGAATATGAATAAAGTTAATTAATTTTCACTGCAGCATGGTTTTTGTTAGGCCACACTCCCAACAGGACCTCCAGAATGTTAGATCAAGCCCACTGGGGATGTGGGTGTCTTGGTGTGCCATCCATTGCCGCGATAAAGATGCAAAGAATTGCACAGAATTTAGATTAGAAAATATAGTTTATTTAGAAAGTAAATGAGAGAGAGAGAGAGAGAGATTTAGAGAGAGAGAGAGAGAGAGAGAGAGAGAGAGAGAGAGAGAGAGAGATAGAGATTGATTCACCTCTCCAAGGGAGGAGAGGGGCCCAAAGCCAGGAAATATGGCGAAGGCCATAGCTCAAAGAGCACATGGTCACACCAGAGTCTAGTAGGGCAATGGCGACTGGCTGCTGAGGTTGAATACCTTTAAACATTCCTTTTGATGGGGGCAGATTGTTAAGGTGGTTAGGTGGTGCTCTGCTCCAAGCCATTATGAAGTGACAGATAAGCACAGGTACTGACATCAGGTGATGGGCAGGCAGATGGGTGGATCAGTCACATGATTGCTGCCATGTTGGTGGGGTTTGTTTGTCATGTAGGTCACGAAGGGCTGATTAGGTTAACCTGGGTCTTATGGGTGGAGGCAAATATTTGAAATAGAAAAGCTAGTTAGTAACAAACTGGTGAGGAGGTTGTGAAACAACTATCAAAAGCTACCTCTGAGAAACCAGTTTTGTCCCTGGCTGGTGATTTGAGGATAAGTTAAGTGAACTGCTAGAAAAACATGAGATTTAGGCAATGTTAAAATGGGTATTCATTGGGTATATTAGATCCATGTTATGTCCTTTCCATTTTCAATGTATATTATAACACATTTTACTTTTCTGTGAATACTGTCCCATTTTACTTGTGATAGACATTTTGATTGTGCTCATTGTTTTGCTGTTATAAAAAATGTTATAACTGCTAAGAATCATCCTGCCAGTGCTTTTAAAAAATTTTCTTATATGCACAGACTAACTTTTCTAAAGTGTGTAGTCAATTCAGTGAAGCAACAGCTCTGTAGTTTTCATGACATGCACCAGTTTTAAGTTGAATGAATTTATAAGAATGTGCTGTAGTCATCTTAGTTGTGCACATAGACCCAGCCTTTGGTTGCACTAATATCTATGGAAGAACTTTGAAGACCCAGAGGCAAAGCATTGCAAAAGCATAGTCATTCCTCATGGATTTTCATAAAATTGTGTTGATATGCAGGAAAACTTTCCTGTTAGTATAGTTTTCAATGAGAAATAGTATCACTAAGATGAATGGAATTACAGAGTTTAAACATCCCAGGAGGATGTATAATGACTTTTCTTCCTTAGGGCTTTCTTGTAATTCTTTTGTAATTGCGTATTGGCACTTAGTGGCAAAAATAGTGTGAGAACTTTTAATTACAGCATTTTATTCCTAAGTAATGTTTAAATATAGAGGAATCTCTATATTCATAACTGTATACCCAGTTGATTGCCACAGAATAATTTCAGCCACTGATTCAGATTAACTTAGTCAACTCTATTTTATACTAACGTAGCCCCATCTTTTTTCTTAGGAAAATAATATACACTGTTTTAAAAAATTAAAGTAATACGCTCAGCAGGCAAAAAGAAGCAGGTAAACAAAACCCAAAATATTGTAGTTTACTGATGTTAAACAAAGAGATGGGCATTATTTGTATTCAGGAAACCCAGGAGAGGCAGCGCTATGGCCAGTGAATGTGAAGCTCTGGTTCTCAACAGATTTATTATATTCAAGAGTTTAATGCAGAAATGAAGACTCCTTGTCCCAGGACCTGCAGTCCACTGGGTTTTCCAGCTCTGAGTAAAGCACGGCTGCTCAACTTCAGCATGAATGGAAGGTCCACCCTGAAAATGCCAATGTCAGGATTATTTTATGTAATCCATGGTAGCTTGTGTCAATGTCACTGTGCATTTAATTATCATCTTAATTAGTGTCCATCAGTGCCAGAATATGTATGATGTTGACCAGGAAATTCACTTTATTCAATCCATGCTCTGGAGCAATATTTGGACTAACAAAGTAAGTGTTCTTGTGTCTTCCAGGTGAAAGTCAATTAATGATATTGATTTTTCAAGGAAATCGATACCCCATGATCTAAGACACTCCATAAGCAGTTCTTCTCTTTATATTTCTCTTGATGCAGTTTCAAATACAAATCTTTGATTATCTTTATTAATGTACAGTCAATCAAATTTTACCACAGTGCTTCTTCACCATAAAAGTAGATGTGTGTGCGTCTTGCTATTACAGCTAGGGGGACTATAAATTTATTGCCCAAAGCAAGACACTTTAGAGCATGAGAGGGATGATAGCAATAATTATGACAGCCCACCCAGAGCCAGGGTTCTCTGGTCATATGGAATCATCTATTATGTTATCTGTTATATTTGGCCTGGCAGTCTCAGAGAGTGGCTTTCTTATTATGAAAGGGGTCTACCTACAAAACAGCATTTTTTTCTAGCATTTTCCCAATAGTTTCACTGTACTGAATTATACACAAATGTTTGGTGCTTGCTATTGAGGGTGACTAAAAGTCAAGCTATTTTAACTTTCCTGTCATGGAATCTATTTACTACTCAATAGCAGACCTGCACCACAGAGTGAAGAGCACTGAGTTCTGTTCAGAGATCCCAGAGCCACCTTGTGTGAAATATTAGTTGACCAGAGAACCTCTGATAACTCTGTCATAAAGTCTCACCCAGTACCATTTCTGGTACAGTGACATAAAATGACAATTTCTTTGTCATCCTCAGATGCACTTAACCTTGCTGACTCCCACAATATTAATGGATATGTTTTATTGTTTAGAAATAAGCATTCACTTTTTACTTACACTTTCTGTCTCAAGCGAGGTTGTTGATGAAAGAACCTCTGTCATTTCACCATTAGGGCTTTTGGGCAGTCTTCTACATGACAAATAGTACTGTTCTGACTTGAGCTTGTCTTGAATCTTGGTATCCCTTTCTTCTTCTTTTTTAAAATAATAATCATAGCAAACATTTTTGAGCATTTACTATATTCCAGGAACATAGTGTTTTGCATATAGTAATGTATTTAAACTTCACAGCTATCCTCAAAGTAGGTACTGTTATTGTCCCCATTTTGCAGATGAGGAAACTAAGACACAGGAAGGTTAAGTAAATTGTTCAGAGTCATAAGCTTGTAAGTGACAGAGCTGGGATTTGAATGCCAAATTCTTAACCATTACTGCTTGTCTTCCAGGAAAAACAGGAAAAGGACATGAACAGATAAGGAAATGCAAATGCCTTTTAAAACTCACAATAAGATGCTCAGTCTCACTCAACATACTGTATTTTCATGACTTAAAAGATACTCAGACCAGATACTTTATAGCACGAAAGGGATAATAGCAATACTTATTTTTACATTTAAACATCTCTGAAATCAAGATGCATCTTGGAATCAGTGACATCTTAGATTCAGTGAAATGCAGTAAGTGAAGTGCATATTAATACCACCTGTCAGATTGGCAAAGAACAGAACCTTTGGTAATACTCTGTGTTGCCAAGGGTGTGGGGAAACAGGCCCTTTCAAAAGTCGTGAGAGTTTAAATGGTCATGGCCTCTGTGGAAGACAATTTGGTGTGTATTATCAAAATTTAAAACACAAACATCCTTTGATCTAGCAATTCAATTTCTAAGAATTGTGACCCTTCAGATCTACTGGCCCTTATGAGCAAAGACTTAAGTTCTCTGTTGCACATAACAGCAGTTTGTAACATCCAATGAGGTTAAAAAAAAATGTAGATTAGCTAGGCTGGGTGGCTCTCGCTTGTAATCCTAGCACTTTGGAAAATCAAGGCAGGAGGACTGCTTGAGGCCAGGAGTTCAAGACCAGCCTTCCCTCTTGACATCTGCCTCACAACTCAAGAAGTGAAACACTTAGTGGTTTGACCTTTTCCTTTTTTAAGGCTCCACATTAAGAAAATTATCCTTATGACTACTGGATTTGGTTTAGTTTTGTTTCTGACGGGAATAATTAGATACTATATTTTATTTTGGAACAGTTTAAGACCTGTGATCTAGAGAAAAGGGAAATAAAGCAGAAAGGAAATACCTCTGATTCCACAAAAATATTCATTGACATAATGTTCCCATTCCTTATCTTAATGTTCTTAGTTAATGAGTGCTGTAAGTCACTTGTAAAGATATACCTAGTTTCTTACAAATATATCTAACCCCAGAAATTCTTTTACGAGTTGAAATTTGTGCATTGTCATGTAAAATAAGAAAATGATAAAAGAAAGCTGTAAAGCTTTTTATGACATAACATTAAATTTGAAATGTCAAAGCCTTTTTGAGATTAATTTATGAGGTTTCAATGGGCTTAACAATGGGTTTAAACCTGCTGCAGGTTTTTGAATTATACTTGTTAGGAATACAAAGCATTAATGCCTCAGCCCAGAAAGAAAAGTAAAAATAAACTAATGTGCATTTTATGTAAATTCCTAGGTAGAACACATGCATTGTAGATTAAAGAAGAAGCTGGATTTTTATTTCCTGTCATTTGAAAGTGCACCAGTGATTTGACAACAAGCAAAGAAAGATGAATGAAAAACCCACAAGTGCAATGGGTAACATCTTTACCCATCTTTAAAATTACTTATTCAATTTGATATTAAAAACAAGAACCTTATAAATAATTAATGCTGGGCATGGTGGCTCACACCTGCATTTCCAGCACTTTGGGATGTCTAGGTGGGAGGATCACTTGAGCCCAGGAGTTCTCAGATCTGCCTGGGCAACAATGTGAGGCTCTGTCTCTACCAAAAAAGTTAACTGGGCGTGGTGGCTCATGCCTATAGCCCTAGCTACTCAGGAGGCTGAAGCAGGAGGATCACTTGAGCCCAAGAGTTCAAGGCCGCGGTAAGCTATGATTTCACTACTGCACTCCAGCCTGGGTGACAGAATGAGACCCTGTCTCTAAAAAAATAAATAAAGTAATATAAAATAAGGCTACATATACCAACATAAGAACTTTTTAGTATTTTAATGCTTTGAAAAATACAAAGCAAAAACAAATGAATAATTAAGATACATCTACCAAGTTAAGCAAATTCTTCAAATTATGTAAATGAAACAGTTTTATGAGGGAAAGAATAAATAAAATGATGCTTTGCATTATTTTAGCTTCGCATAAAATATACTTTACATTTTGGGGAGATTAACACAATATTAGATTTAAAATGCTGTGCCTCTTTCATATTTGTTTGGGTGCACTTACTGATGTTATATACCACCCCCCACTCCTGGCAGTGTCCTACTACTGTCAATCCCTTTATTATAGTATTATGACAAATGTTCAGGGTCCACTTATGAGTGAGAGTACATGTGGTACTCAGATCTTTGTTTCTGTAATAAATCACTGAGTATTATAGATAAAATAAATGATTTCTTATGCTGCTTTGCTTAAATGAAGTGTGCAATAACTCATTTGCAGGATTTTACATCTTGCCTTGGTGTCATCTTTCAAAAGCCTGGCTCTAGTTGTTATCTTTACACTTTGCCAATGCCAACAACTCTCATCCTTGTCACCTCTCTGCCATCCCTCCTGTGAGTACTGTGACCCTCCCAAGTGGTTTGTGCATTCTAACCAAATGAAGGCAGTAAGCAATCGGAGGCAGCAGTCTTTCACATGATAAATACTGTGCAATATTGTTGTCATAACTATTGATTTTCTTCTGTTTGTCTCTATATTCAGGCTGTCCAGACAACAGCTCTGGCTCTGGATGTGGAAACCTCCTGGGGGGTTTTCAGGGCTGCCTGAGGCTTATCTCCATTGGCAACATTACTGTGGATCCCATCTCAGTACAGCAGGGGACGCTGGGGAGTTTTAGAGACCTTCAGATTGACTCCTGCAGCCTCACAGACAGGTAAGGGCAATCCTAAGTTATTTTAGCATGCCTGTATTCCACTTTTTGATACGTTAAAAACAACTGGAAAAGAACATCTTCTCCCCTCTCCTTCTTTGTTCCTTATATCTCTTAAAAAAAGGGAAAAATAAGTTTATATTGAAAATGAGAAAACTAATCTTGTTGGATGGCTCACACTTGTATTCCCAGCTATTTGGGAGACTGAGGCAGGTGGATCGCTTGATTTCAGAAGTTCGAAGCTGCAGTGAGCTATGATCGATCATAAAATTTTTTCCTTTCAAATAATAGTGTTTTCTTGAGAAATATCCTGTCACCCATTTCCCTTCGGTGTGCCTCTAAGCTACTTAGTTCTTACAAAATACTATTGATGGTACTGTAACTACTACTATGTATTGCAACAGAGACCATGAAGCCTACAATGCCTAAAATATTTACTATTTGTCTCTTTACAGAATAAATGTATAAATCTCTTCTGTAACAAGTTAATAAACTGAAGTAGAAGTTGGGGAGTCTGGGGGAACGTGTGGGAGGGGCCCTAACTTGTGTTGATGCAAGGCTATGCAGGGAGGCGGAAGAGATGTCTCAACTGGGGTGAAAGACAGCACGTCAGTCGGTCGTTGGGGGAAGTGTCCAATGGAAGAACAGTCTTGTGCCCAAGCCCAGTGTGACATGATGGCTGGTGCTGAGATTTGGAGTTACAAGAGAAGGATTGCGGGTGGGGAGTGATGGGTCTGCCAAGCTTGGTAGGACTATACCACAGAGGCCCAGGGAGTAACTAGTAGTCTGGACACTGGTCTAAGGTTCTCTGGAAAATCACTAAAGGGTTTGAAACTAGGATGTCACTTGTGTGTTTAAACGCAAGACAGCACAGGTGGAAGATGTTTTGGGGAGCAGAGAGGGTGGTGATAGGATGCTAGGGAAGAGGCTTCTTCAGTTTCCCATGTGAAAATGAGGATGGCTTGAACTAGAGGATAGAAAGACGTGGGAGATTTATAAGCTCTTGGTGAGCAGAATCACAAGCTGATTTGCTGCTGCATGGTTGTGGTGGTGAGAGAGACTAATCCTCATGCTCCAGTGTGGGCAGCTGGTAAAGGTGGTATCTCTCAATGGAATGGTGATGGGGGAGATGCATGGCATTTGGAGGAGCAGGGTCAGAAGATTTCATTATAAAGCTTAAGGTATCTTGAAGGAACCAAGAAGCAAAGACTCTTGAAGTGACGTACTTTAGCCATGTCATCCACTTGAGCTTTCTTCTCAAGCAAGGGTGTCTCTTCTCACTCACCGCTGAGAGAAGATGATCTTTTTCACTCAACTCGAGAACAAGATCCTAGTCTATTCATCAGTTTTCATCTTTCACAACTAGATTTTCTCCCATGAATCTGAGTTTCTGTTTGCTGCTGTGAGTAATTTTCCACACCCTCTCATATGTTATTTTTTATGTGATGTGATGTGATGTCATGTCATGTCATGTCATGTCATGTCATGGTAGATGTGGAGTACAGGTAAGAATTAACTACAAAAGTAGGCTGCATGCAGGTGAAGTTTAGGTCTCCGACTGGCCCTCACTTCCCTGGCTTGGGACCAGGGGCCCTTTGTGTTGTTGTGTTCCACCCCACCTCCCTCCTTCCCCGGCAGTGCCCAGCAACTGCTGATCCCTCCCTTGTGCTAATGTGATTAGTGGTCAGATCACACATATGAGTGAGAACATGTGGCATTCAGTTCTTTGTTTCTGTGATAGATCACTAAATATGATGGTCTTCAACTCCAATCTGCTGCTAAGTTCATGATTTTGTTCTTCTTTATGGCTGCATAATACTCTATCATGTATACACACTACATTTTCTTTATCCTGTCCACTTTTGATGGGCAGTAGGGTTGATTCCATGTTTTTGCTTTTGTGCACAGTGCAGCTATAAACATGTGTGCAGGCGTCTTTTTTGTAGAACGATTTATGTTCCTCTGAGTATATTCCCAGGAAAGAGATTGTTGGATTGTATAGAAGATGAATTTTTAGTTCTTTTAGGAATGGCCACACTGCTTTCTATAGAGGTTGAACTAGGTTGCACTCCCACCAACAGTACAGAAGTGTTCCCTTTTCTCTGACCACCCTTGCTGGAGTTAGGTGGTATCCCATTGTAGTTTTGATCTGCATTTCTCTGATATTTAGTAAGGCTGAGCATTTTTTCATGTATCTGTTGACTGCTTGTATATCTTCTTTTGAAGGGTGTCTATCCATGTCTTTTGCCCACTTTTTAGTAGGACTGTTTGGTTTTTTTCCTCTTAACTCATTTGAATTTCTTATAGATTCTGGATGTTAAGCCTTTGCCAGATAAATAAAACGCAAATCTTTTTTTTCTCCATTCTGTGGATTGCCTACTTATTCTCTTGATGGTTTATCTTGCTGTGAAAAAGCTTTTCATTTTAATGGGTTGTCTACTCCAGTGTGCATAAGGGAGTTTTCTTCTAGGATTCTTATAGTTTGAGGGTGTTTGTTTTTTGTTTGTTTTTTGTTTTTTTAGAAGCAGAGATAGTTTTATTTGATTTGGCTAAATCTTGAGGATGGGTGAGGCAGACTCTCAAATGTGACCTGCCTTTGAACATAACTGGGGTCTTTCATGAGTAAGGTAGGTATGCGGGAGGTGAGATGCCCAGTGATTGAAGCTGCTTGCATCCATTGGCCAATTCAACTTCTGGATACTATCGAGGAGGTCTATGTGTGCTGGCTTTTAAAAGGAGTTTGTTAATCTTGTGAACAATTCCCACGAAATAGAATATGAAGATAATTAATTATTAGTGACTATTCTTGACTGAAATAATTACATGCAAGCAATAATGCATGGAGGAAGAAAAGGACAATGAGAAAGGAAATTAAGTAAAATTACATCTTATAATTTTTCTAATATAGGCACAGTTACACTGGTAGATGCCATTATTTCTGCAGTTTAGTCGCTGCTCTTCCCAAACTCTGGGAGCCAGATTTTATATGTACTTTGTGTGACATAGAACTCCGTACTATTTCAGTTAAAAAACCATTTAAGGCTGGGCGGGGTGGCTCAAGCCTGTAATCCCAGCACTTTGTGGGGTCGAGGTGTGAGGATTGCCTGAGCCCAGGGGTTCGAGACCAGCCTGGGCAATTTGGTGAGATCTCATCTCTACAATAAATGAAAAAATTAGCTGGGCATGTTAGCACACGCCTGTAGTTCTGGCTATTTGGAAGGCTGAGTCAGAAGGATCACATGAGCCAAAGGGATTGATGCTGTCATGGTGGTAAGCATGCCACTGTACTCCAGCCTGGGCAATGGAGAGAGATTCCAATTCCAAGTCAAAAAAAAAAAACCAAACCAAACCAAAAACATTTAATTTTGTGGATGACTCCAGGGGTAACATCACGAAGGTCCCTCTTGAATAGCATAGACCTATGACTAAATAGGTCAGTGGTTAATCACGCTTCATGAGAATATGATTGATGCTTGGGCGAAGGGTACAGGCCAACTTAACAATAGATGACTACCCTAGTTCTGGAGACCTGGGAAATACCAATGAGAGCATAATGACCCCAAGCAGAAATAGGGTGCTTTCGCAAAACCAATCTTTTGCCTGCATCATCCGAAAGGTAAAATGTGTGATCTCCTCTCCCTTAGAACTTAATCAACCTCTCAGCATTCATAGATGGCTAGGAGGACACAGTAAATGCCTGTCATTTTGTGGAAGCCCACAATCTTTTTTCTTTTTAATTTATTTTTAAAATGTGGGGTACAATTCAAGGTTAGGTTTACAAATGGTCATTGTACAGGTTAAGTTTGGGCCTCACATTGGTCCCCGCTTCACCTGGTTGAGATCAGGTACCCCCTTATTGATGAAGTGTGCCACCTGCTTCCTTTCCCTGGCAATTTCTCACTATTGAAAATCCCTTTCTAGCGGTATTATGATAATTGTTCAGGGTCCGCTTATAAGTGAGAACATGTGGTACTCAGATCTTTGTTTTTGTGATAGATCACTGAGTACTACAGATTCTAAATCCATCTAAGTTGCTGCGAAGTTCATAATTTTGTCCTTCTTTATGGCTGTGTAATATTCCATCATATATGTGTACCACTTTTTTAATCCAGTCCACTTTCAATGGGCAGCACAGTTGGTTCCATGTTTTGGCTACTGTGAATGGTGCTGCAGTAAACATGCATGTGCAGGAATCTTTTTCATAGAGTGATTTGAGTTCCTCTGGGTATATTCCCAGAAGGGTGATTGCTGAGTCATATGGAACATCGATTTTTAGATCTTTTAGGAATTGCTACAATCTTTTCCACAGAGGTTGTTCTAATTTACACTCTAACCAACAGTGTAGAAGTGTTCCCTTATCCCTGCATTCTCTCCAGCATCTGTTGTTTTTTTGAGTTATTGATGATGGCCATCCTGACTGGAGTTAGGTGGTATCTCAGTGTGGTTTTAATTTGCATTTCTTTGATGATTAGTGAGGTTAAACATTTTTTCATGTATTTGTTGGCTGTTCATATGTCTTCTTTTTTATACATAATTTATTTTATTTTAAAGATGTAGGGTACAATTCAGGGTTAGGTATACAAACGTTCATTATGCAGGTACCCTTGTTGATGAGGTGTGTGCCCCCCCCACCAGAATCCCACTACTGCCAGTCTTCCCCCCACCCCCAGCAATTTCCCAGTACTGACAGTCCTTATAGTATTATGATAATTGTTCAAGGTCTACTTATGAGTGAGAACATGTGATACTTGGTTCTTTGTTTCTGTGATAGATTAATCAGTACTAGAGACTTTAAGTACATCCAAGTTGCTGCAAAATTCATAATTTTGTCCTTCTTTATGGCTGCATAATATTCCATTGTATATATGTACCACATTTTAAAAATTCATTCCTCTTTCTATGGGCAGCATGGCTAGGTCCATGCTTTTGCTGTTGTGAACAATGCTGCAATAAGCATGCGAGTGCAGGTTCCTTTTTCAGAGAGTCAGTGAGTGCCTCTGGATATATTAGAGGTAGGAGGATTTTGGAGTCATATGGATGGTCGATTCTTAGACCTTTTAGAAATTGCCAAACTGTTTTCCACAGAGGTTGTACTAGTTTACACTCCCACCAATAGTGTAGAAGTGTTCCATTTTACCTGCATCCTCTCCAGCATCTGTTGTTTTTTGAGTTATTGATGATGCGCCATCCTGACTGGAGTTAGGTGGTATCTCAGTGTGGTTTTAATTTGCATTTCTTTGATGATGAAAGAGACTGAGCATTTTTTCATGAATCTGTTGGCTGCTCATGTGTCTTCTTTTCAGAAGTGCCTATTCATATCTTTTGCCCACTTTGTAATGGGGCTGTTAGTTTTTTTCTTTTTGGCATGTTTGAGTTCCTTGTACATCCTAGATGTTAGGCCTTTTTCAGATATACAGTTGGCAAATGTTTTTTCCTAGTCTATGGACTGTCTCCTTGCTCTCTTGATGGTTTCTTTGGCATTGCAGAAGTTTGTCAGTTTAATGAGGTCCTGCTTGTCTATCTTATCTCTTATGGCATGGGCACTTGGGATTTGAATCAGGAATTGATTGCCAGTTCCAATTTCCATAAGGGTGTCTCCTGCATTTTCTAAAGTTCTTATAGTTTGAGGTTTTACGTTTAGGTCTTGATCCATTTTGACTTTTGTGTATGGTGAAATGTAGGGGTCTTGTTTTATCTTCTGGATGTGGTCAGCCAGTTTTCCCAGCACCATTTATTGAATAGGTTCTCCTCTCCCCACTGGTTGGTGATGGAAGCTTTGTCAAAGATGAGTTGGTTGAGAAATTGAGATTTTGCTTCTGGAATCTCTATCCTGTTCTATTGGTCTATAACCAGGCTGTTTTGATTGCTGTAGCTTTATAATAAAGGTTAAAGTCTGGGAGTGTGGTACCTCTCACTTTGCTTTTTTTGCTGAGGATTGTTTTGCCTATTCATGGTCATTTATGCTTCCGTATGAATTCCTGTATTGTTGTTTCCAGGTCTGAGAAGAATGCTGTTGGTAATTTAATGGGTATTGCATTAAATCTGTAGATTGCCTTGGGTAGAATGGATATTTTAACAATGTTGATTCTTCCAATTCATGAACATGGAATATTTTTCCATTTGTTACTGTCATCTTTGATTTCTTTAAGCAGTGTTTTACAGTTTTTGTTGTAAAGGTCTTTAATGTTTTAGTTAGGAAGATACCAAGGTATTTCTTTTTTGTGTGTGTGACTATTTTGGATGGGATTGTGCTTTTTATTTGGGTTTCTGTTTGTTTATTGTTGGTGTATAGAAATGTGTCTGTCTCTTGCACGTTTATTTTATACCCTGAGACTTTACCAAAGTCCTTATCAGAGCAAGGTGGTTTTTGACAGATTCTCTTGGGTTTTCAAGGTATAGAATCATATCATCTACAAAGAGGAATAACTTAACTTTCTCTTTTCCTATTTGGATACCCCTGATTTCCTTCTCTTGTCTGATTGCTCTAGCTAGGACTTCCAATACAATGTTGAATAGGTGAAGTGAGAGTGGGCTTCTTTGTCTTGTTCTGGTTTTTGAGGAAATGGTTCCAATTTCTGTCTGTTTAGGAGGATGCTGACTGTGGGTTTCTCATATATGGCTCTTACAATTTTGAGATATGTTTCATCTATGCCTAGGTGTTCGAGGACTTTTATCAAGAAGGGGTGCTGGATTTTATCAAAAGCTTTTTCCATGTCTAATGATATAATCATGCAGTTTTTGTCTTCATATCTGTTGATGTATTTTATTACATTTATGGTCTTGTGGATGTTAAACCAGCCCTGCATCCTGAGGATGAAGCCTACTTGGTCATGGTGAATGATTTTTGAGATGTGTTGTTGGATCCAATTTGTGAGAATCTTGGTAAGAATTTTAACATCTGTGTTCATCAAGGATATTGACCTGTAATTCTCTTTCTTTGCTGGATCTTTACCCGGTTTGGACTTCAATGTGATGTTAGCTTCATAAAATGATTTGGGCAGAGTTCTTTCTTTCTTGTTTTCCTGGAATACTTTCAATAAGATTGGTATCAGCTACTCCTTGTATGTTTTGTAGAATTCTGCTGGAAAGCCATATTTTTTATATAGGTAGTTTTCTTACGACATAGGTTGTTGTTGGTTTATTTAGAGTCTCGACTTCTTGTTCAATTTCTTCTTGGGTGGTTATTGGTCTATTTAGGGTCTTGATTTCTTCTTGTTTCAACCTGGGGAGGTTGTGTGATGTCAGAAAGTTCTCCATTTCCTTTAGGTTTTTAAGTTTGTTTCCATACAAGTGTTCATAGTAATCTTTGGTAATCTTTTGTTTTTCTTCAGGATCAGTTGTGCCTTCATCCTTTGTATTTCTGATTGTGTTTATTTGGGCTCTTTCTTCTTTTCCCTGGTCAGACTAGCTAGGGGTCCTTCATTCAACCAGCTTTTTGTTTCATTGATTTTTTTGTATTATATTTTTGTCTTCTATGCCCTGTATTTGGGCTTTTATTTTGATGGTCTGGATTCTGCTGAAGTTAGGGTTTTGGTGGTCTTTGTTTCTAGCTTTCTTAGGTGATTTGTTAGGCTGTTAACTTGTGATCTTTCCATTTTATTCATGTGTGTTCATAGAGATATGAATTCTCCTCTTATTTACTCTTTTGATGGCATCCCAGAGATTTTGGTAAGACGTTTCTTTGTTTTCATTTGTTTCCCGGTATTTTTTAAATCTTTGTTTTAGATTCTATGTTGATCTAGGAGTTGTTTAGCATCATGGTGTTTAATGTCCATGTCTTTGTGGGTTTGGGGGAACTTTGTTGGTGTTGATATTGTTTTTATTCCACTGTGGTCTGAGAAGAAGCATGGCAGAATTTCAATCTTGTGGAATTTGTTTATGCTTGATTTATGGCCGAGGATGTGGTCAATCTTAGAGTACATTCCATGTAGTGATGAGTAGAATGTGGTGTATTCCCTGGTGCTTGGGTGGAGTGTTCTATAGGTATCAATTAAGTCCATTTGGTCAAGCATCACATTGAGGTTCCGGATCTCCATGTTTACTTGTTGTCTTGATGAACTGTCTAGGGTTGTTGGTAGGGTGTTTAAGTCCACAGCTATGATAGTGTTAGAGTCAATATCTTTTTTTAGTTTACCTAGTAGCAGCTTTATGAAAGTTGGTGCTTCTTGTTGAATGCATATATGTTTAAGGCAGATATTTCTTGTTGATGAATTGAACCTTTTATCATTATGTGATGACCTTCCGTATCTTTTTTTAAATTTATGATAAAGGGTATTTTGTCTGATATTGAGATCGCACTTCTGCTTTGTTTTGTCTTCCGTTCACCTGAAATTTTTGTTTTGTGTTCTGTTCACTGAAAATTTGTTTTACATTCTTTTTCTTTGAGTCTGTGAGTGTCCTTTCTGGTGAGATGAGTCTCTTGGAGACATTATATTGTAGCCTCATGATATTTTATCCAACTTGCCATTCTTTGTCTTTTCAGTGGTATATTTAGTCCATTCACATTCAGGCTAATTATTGAGATGTGAGAGTTTATCCCTGTCATGAGGTTCTTATAGAGTTTGTTGTTGTTGCTCCTGTTTGTTTATTTGTTTGTCCTTCTTTTCATTTTGGGGTTGATTCATGTGTGTTTTCAATCTTTTTCCTGCATTCTTGTGAAGGGCATTGTCATTCTTTTTTTTCCCTTTCTACTGTGTTTAATACTTTCTTAAGTGTTTCTTATAGGGCTGGTCTGGAGGCAGTGTAAACTTAGGGATTAAATGTCTAGAAAGCATTTTAATTCTCCATCACTGATGAAAGTTAGCTTAGCTGGGTAGGTAATTCTTGGGTGAAATTGTTTATCTTTGAGTACTTTGAAGATTGGGCTCCAAGCTCTCCTAGCCTGAAGTGTTTCTGTAGATAAGTCTGCTGTTATTCTAATTGGTCTTCTCCAACCTTTCTCTCTTGCTGCCTTTAGGATTTTTTCTTTTATACTTGCATTGTGCAGGTGAATTACTATGTGTCTGGAAGTTGGAGTTCTAATTTGTTGTCTTGCAGAGGTTCTCTGAATCTCTTGTGTTTGAATGGTCGTGTCACTGATGAGATGAGGGAAATTTTCTTGGATAATTTCATGGAATGTTTATTCCAGGGTGGTCTCTGTCTCTCTATCTGCCTCAGGGATTCCAATTAATCTTAGGTTCAGCCTCTTGAAATAATCGCTGACCTCTTGGAAGTTTTGTTCTGTCTTTTTAAGCTTCCTTTCTATGTTTTTAACAGTTTGGGTTAGTTCCATATTTTGGTCTTCAAGCTCTGAGATTCTTCTGCTTGGTTAGTTCTCCTTTCCATGCTTATCCATTTGTTGTTTATTTCGTTCACTGTATTCTTTATTGCTCTTATCTCAGTTATCAACTCCATTCTTTCTTCTTGTCTCTCCTCATTTCTATTTATTCTATTGATATCTTGATATCTGGGTTTGTGGTTTGAGACCAGTCATTCTGGGAGCTCTTCATTGTTTAGGTTCCAGAGTCTGTGTTCTCAGTGGCTGAATTCTCTGGGCTCTGTGCAAGACTCATATTCTTCCTTTGGTTTGACTTCATTTGTATATATTTTCCTCCCCCCTTTTTTTCTACTTCTTCTTTAATTCTGTTGTTCAGTGATGGGAGGATAACTTTTATTTCTGTTTGCTCAATCTCCTATTCTTCTTTATGTAGATCCTATGGTTTTGTTCAGTTCTGAAGCTGGACTATGTGTGGGGACCTGTGCTTTTTGCAGTTTTGAGATTTAATTGGGGGGGGGCTGTGATTCAGAAGCTATTTGCAGATCCCAGTATCTGTTGATAGGTGTGTGGGCCCCCTGGAACCCACTTCCTACTGCCTTACAATATGTCCATGCAGTGAGAGTGTCTGTTTTACCCCTGAAAGCAAAATCAGATAAGGAAATGGAAAAGAATGGAAAAAGGAAAGAGGACAATGAAAGGGGGTTGAGAGAGAGAAGAAGAGGCAAAACAGACAGGTGTACCAACTAGCAAATAAATGGAGAGACAAACAAAGACAGAGAAAAAGAGTAAAACATACGATCATACAAAGAAACAACCCCCCCGTTGGTGTACTCTCCCTCAAAAATAACCATAGAGAAACAGAAAATCTAAAAATGAAATAAAGTAACAGAAACAAACCAAGTACAAAAATTTAAACAAAAACAGAAAGAGAGAAGAAAAAAAAGCTAAAACTAAAACTAAAAACAAACAAGAAAAAAAAAAGGCACTCTCTGGCAGTTCCTGTGAGTCCAGATTCCTTTCAGGCCTCTGCCTCAGGGAGTATGACTCTAGTATCCAGACCCTTCCCTCTGTCAGTGTGGGCTGATACAGTTGCTCTCAGCATGGGTCAGATGCTCTATGGACTACTGTGGGAGGAGGATGGATCAGATCCAGACTCACCCTACTCGTTGCTGTTGCTGTCAAGTCTTCTGCATAGACCTGACGTGTCTGTGCCTATTCTGGCATGGGAGAGTGGCGTCTGTCTCTCCAAGTCTGATGAGATAATAGCCTCTCTGTCCAAAGAGGAGACTGGGCAGAGCTGGGCGAGGCAATGCCAAGGGACTGAGAAGATGGCACCCATCAGCGTCCTGTCACCAGTGTTGGAGCTTTATTCCAGATTTCCACTACCGGCCTTCTCCTGCCAGGTCTACTGCTGCAGTGATTGCATGGGTCAGGTGCCAGTGTTGAGGGGTGGTTCTTCTCTGCTGTCTCTTCTCAAGAGAGCCCTGAGAATGGCAGACAATCCTGTGTGCCTGGGTCTCCAATCTCATGGCAGCGGGTGATGGCAATCACCTCTGGAGGACAGCCCCAGGTGCATGAACCCGAGTCTGCCCTCAGTCATACTTTCACTCACCCCGAGCAGCACACACCCACTCACGCAGAGTCTTTACGGACACTTGCTCTTGGGGAGATTCTCACAGTCTGAACTGTTCTGTTGCCATTTTGCCCAGAAGGTCATATGTCTTCTTTTGAGAAGTGTCTATTCACATCTTTTGCCCACTTTTTAATAGGTCTGTTTGTTTTTTTTCTTTTTGGCACATTTGAGTTCTTTGTAGATCCTAGATATTAGGCCTTTGTCAGATACACAGTTGGCAAATATTTCTTTCCATTCTGTGGGCTGTCTCCCCATTCTTTTGATGGTTTCTTTTGCTTTGCAGAAAGTTTTCAGTTTGATGAGGTTCTACTTGTCTATCTTATCTCTTATGGCATAGGCATTTTGGGTTTTGATCAGGAATTGGTTGACAGTTCCAATTTCTTAAGGGTGTCTCCTGCATTTTCTAAAGTTTTTGTAGTTTGAGGTTTAGGTGTTTGATCCATTGAGAGTTGATTTTTGTGCATGGTGGTAGGTAGAGGTCTTGTTTTAGTCTTCTGCATGTGGTCAGTCAGTTTCCCCAGCACTATTTACTGAATAAGTTCTCCTTTCCCCAGTGATTGTTAGTGGAGACTTTGTCAAAGATGAGTTGGTTGAGAAATTGAGGTTTTGCTTCTGGAATCTCTATCCTGTTCCATTGGTCTATATGCCTCTTCTTGTGCCAATACCAGGTTCTTTTGATTATTGGAGTCTTATATTAAAGTTTAAAGTCCAGAAGTGTGGTACCCCCCACTTTGTTTCTTTTTCTGAGGATTGTTTTGGCTATTCATGGTCGTTTATGTTTCCATTTGAATTTGTGTATTGTCATTTACAAGTCAGAGAACAGCATCATTATACTGTTAATTTAATGGGTATTTTGTTAAATTTGTAGATTGCCTTGAGTAGGATGGACAACTTAACAATGTTGCTTCTTCCAATCCATAAGCATGAAATAGTTTTCCATTTGTTTGTGTCATCTTTGATTTCTTTTAGCACTTTTTTTTTTTTTTTTGAGTTGGAGTCTCACTCAGTCCCCAGACTTGCAGCCTTGACCTGCTGGGCTCCGGCGATCCTTCTGCCTCAGCCTTCCAAGTAGCTGGAACTACAGGCACACGCTACCACACCCAACTAATTTTTTTGATTTATTGTAGAGATGAGGTCTCATCAAGTTGCCCAGGCGGGTCTTGAACCCGCAGGCTCAGGCAGTTCACTCACCTTGGCCTCCCAAAGTGCGGGATTACAGGCTGAGCCACTGAGCCTGGCCAGCACTGTTTTTTAGTTGGTGATGAGTAGAATATATATTCCATGATTGTTGAGTGGAATATTCTGAAGTTATCTATTAAGTTCATCTGGTTAATAAGATGCTTATGAAATTTTTTGTGTAGCTATTGTGAGTGTGCTTTTTCTTTGGTTCTCTACCTGTTTGTTGTTGGTGTATAAGAATGCAACTGTCTTTTGCATGTTGATTTGTACTCTGAGACTTTGCCAAAATCCTTTATCAGTGCAAGAAGGTTTTTAACGGATTCTCTTGGGTTTTTGAGGTACAGAATCATGTCATCAGCAAAGAGGGATAACTTGACTTCCTCTTTTGCTATTTGTTTGTTGTTGTTGTTGTTGTTGTTGTTTTGAGTTGGAGTCTCACCCCATCACCCAGACTGGAGTGCAGTGGCCGCTCCCAGCCACCGCAGCCTCGACCTGCTGGACTCCAGTGATCCTTCCACCTCAGCCTTCCAAGTAGCTGGAACCACACCCGGCTAATTTTTTGATTTATTGTAGAGATGAGGTCTCACCAAGTTGCCCAAGCGGGTCTCAAACTCGTGGACTCTGGCAATCCACTCACCTAGCCTCCCAAGGCGTGGAGTTACAGAATGAGCCACCGAGCCCGGCTTCTTTTGCTATTTGAATATCCCTGGTTTCCCTCTCTTGTCTGATTGCTCTAGCTAGGACATCCAACACTATGTCAAACAGGAGGGGAGAAAGTGGGAAGCCTTGTCTTTTTCCAGTTTTCAGTGAAAATGCTTGAAATTTTTGTCTGATTAGCAATATGTCGGCTGTGGGTTTATCATAGATGACTTGTACTATTTTGAAGTAAGTTCCCTCTATGCCTAGCTGTTTAAGGTTTTGTTTTTGTTTTTTTTAATGAAGAAGTGATGCTGGATTTTATGAAAAGCTTTTTCTACATCTAATGATATAATCATGCAATTTCTATTTTTACATCTGTTGATGTATTTAAGTACATTTATGGTCTTGTGGATGTTGATCCTTGGGATGAATCTTACTTGGTCATAGTGGATGATTTTTGTAATGTGTTGTTGGATTCAATTTGCTAGAATCTTGTTGGGGATTTTTGCATCTATGTTCATCAGGGATATTTGCCTGTAACTCTCTTTGTTGGATGTTTTTCCAGTTGGATATCAGTGTGAGGTTAGCTTCATAACATGATTTGGTGAGAGTTCTGTCTTTCTCGATTGCTTGGAGTACTTTCAATAGAATTGGTATCAGCTCCTTCATGTATGTTTTGTAGAACTCCACTGGAAGCCATCTGGTCCAGGACTTTTTTTTTTGCAGGTAGTTTTCTCATTACAGAGTTGATTTCCTGGATTGGTATTGGTCTATTTAATGTCTCAATAGTTGCCTGTTTTTCAACCTTGAGTGGTTGTATGATGTCAAAAAGTCCTCTATTTAGGTTTCCCAGTTTGTTTCCGTATAGGTGTGCATAGTGATTTCTGATAATTTTGTATTTCTTAGGGGTCCATTATGATTTGATCTTTGGCATTTCTGATTGTGTTTATTTAACTTTTTCTCTCTTTTTCTTGGTCAGGCTGGCTAGAGGTCCAACAATCTGGTTTACACTTTCAAAGAACTAGCTTTTTGTTTCGTTGATATTTTTCTATGATATCTTTGTCTTCTATGTCCTGTATTTGGGCTTTTACTTTGGTGATTTGGATTCTTCTGCTGAAGTTAGGGTTTTGGTGGTCTTGTGTTTACAGCTCCCTTAGGTGATTTGTTAGACTGTTAATTTGTGATCTTTCCATTTTCTTGATGTGCATTCGTAAAGAAATGAATTTCTCTCTTGGTACTGTTTTCATAGCATCCCAGAAGTTTTGGTAAGATGTGTCTTTATTGTTTTCAGAAATCTTTTCATTTCTGCTTTGATTTCCAGATTGACCCTGGAGTTGTTCAGTATCATGCTGTTTAGTGTTCATGTCTTGGTGAATTTTGGGGTAACTTTGCTGGTGTTGATATTTTTGTTTATTCCACTGTGATCTGAGAAGGTGCATGGCAGTATTTTGATCTTATGGAATATGTTTATGCTTGATTTATGGCCAACGATGTGGTCTACCTTGTAATACATTCCATGTGGTGATGAGTAGAATATATATTCCATGATTGTTGAGTGGAATATTCTGAAGTTATCTATTAAGTCCATTTGATCGAGCATTAAGTTGAGGTTCTAGATCTCCTTGTTGATTTTTTTTTTTTTGTCTAAAATTGTTCTATTTAAGTTCCCAGCTATGATAGGGTTAGAGTCAATATCTTTTTTTTTAGTTTACCTGGAAACTGCTTTATGAAGGTTGGTGCTCCTATGTTGGGTGCATATATGTTTAGAATGAATAGTTCTTATTGATGGATTGAACCTTTTATTATTATGTAGTGACCTTCCATATCTTTTAAAATTTTTGATAGCTTAAAGGATATTTTGTCTGATATTAAGATCATAACTCCTTCTTTCTTTTGTGTTCTATTCACTTAAAATTTATTTTCAGTCCTTTTACTTTGTGTCTGTGAGTGTCTGTTCTGCTGAGATGAGTCTCCTGGAGATAGCATATTGTTGTGTCATGGTTTTTTTATTCAGTTTGCCATTGTATATCTTTGTAGTGGTGCTTTTAGGCTATTCACATTTCAGGCTAACTATTGAGATGTGAGAGTTTATCCCTGTCATGAGGCTCTTATAGAGTTTATTGTTGTCATTGTTTGTTTGTTTTCTTTTAATTTGGGGTTGATATATGTGTGTGTTTTCAATCCTTTTCCTGCATTCTCTGGAAGAGTGTAGTTGTTATTTCTTTTTTTTTTTCTTTCTTCTGTGTTTAATACTTTCTTAAGCATTTCTTGTGGAGTTGATCTGGAGATGGTATAAACTCTTAGGAATTGGATGTCTGGGAAGGATTTTAATTCTCTATCACTGATGAAGCTTAGCTTAGCTGGGTAGGAAATTCTTGGTTGGAATTTTTTATCTTTGAGAAATTTGGATCTTGGACTCTAGTCTCTTCTAGCCTGTAGTGTTTCTGTAGATAAGACTGTTGCTATTCTAACTGATCTTCCCCAGGAAGTCTGACCTTTGTCTCTTGCTGCCCTTAGGATTTTTTCTTTTATACCTACTTTAGGCAAATTACTGTGTGTTAGGAGTTGGCCTTCTCATTTGATGTCTTGCAGGGATTCTTTGACTCTCTTGTGTTTGAATGGTCATGTCTTTGATGAGATAAGGGAAGTTTTCTTGGATGATTTCATGGAATGTTTGTTCCAGGGTGGTCTCTGTTTCTCTCTCTGCCTCAAGGAATGCCAATTAATGATAGGTTTTGCCTCTTGATATAATCTCATATCTCTTGGAGGTTGTGTTCCATCTTTTTAATCTTCTTTTCTATGTTTTTAACAGTTTGGGTTCCATATTTTGGTCCTCAAGCTCTGAGATTCTTTTGCTTGGTTAATTCTGCTTTCCATGCTTGCCAGTTTGTTATTTTTTTTTTTACTGTATTCTTTATTGCCATCATCTCAGTTGTCAACTCCTTCATTCTTTCTTCTCCTCATTTCTATTTGTTCTCTCTATGAGTATCATGATATCTGGGTTTGTGGTCATTCTTGGGGCTTTTGTTGTTTGATTTCTAAAGTCTGTATTCTCAAGTACTGTCTTCCCAGGTGTTTGGATGGGACCTCTGGTCCTCCTTTGGTTCTTCTTCATTTGTGATGGTTTTCCTCTCCCCCTTTCCCCCCTTTCTTTAATTCTGTTTCTCAGTGATGAGGGGATAGCTTTCACTTCTGTTTGCTCAATCCCCTATTCTTCCTTATGTAGGTCCTTTGGATTTTTTCAGTTTTGAAGTTGGACTGGAGATAGAGGGCTATGTTTTTTGCAATTTTGAGATTTGGTTAAGGTATGATGTGGGGAACTGTTGTTCAGAAGCTATCTGCAGATCACAGTTTCTGCTGGTAGGTGTGTGGGTCCCCTGGAGCCCACTTCCTACCTCCTTACAATCTGTCAATGTGGTGGTGGCATATATATGCCTCCTGAAAGCAAAATGAGATAAGAAAAAGGAAAGGAACAGAAAAAGGAAAAATGGGGATGAAAGGCAGATGAAGAGAGAGGAGAAGGGGGACAGGTACACCACCACTGAATTAGCAAAGAAACAAAAACAAACAAACAAAAACATACAAACAAACTTACAAGCAAAAATCCAACCTGATGATGCACTCTCCCTCAAAAATACCCACACACAAACAGAAAAACTAACAAACAAACAAACAAACAAACAAAGTACTAAAACAAAAATAAACACAGAGAAAAAAAGAACTCTCTCTGTGACCATTTCTGGAACTTCAGGCTCCTTTCTCAAGCACTACCGCCACTTCTGGCCATCACCATGGTAGGGAGTGGGCAGTAGGGCATGGGCTCCTGTCTTCAGCCCCTTCCTTTCACTCTTGGTGCAGGCTGATCCCGTTGCTCTTAGCATGGGTCAGATGTACCATGGACTGCTGTGGGAAGAGGGTGAATCAAATTCAGACTCACCCAACTCACCCACTATTGCTGCTGCTCCTTCCAAGTCCCTCACTCAGATAAGATGTGTCCGTGCCTGCTTCAGCATGGGAGTTCAGCATCCATTTCTCTGTGTCTGCTCCTGAAGTTTCCTCTCTGGGTCAGTGATGGTTGATCCCAGAGGGGTGCGGAGATCACCTTTGTGTCCCAGGTTGGAGGCTGAACAGAGAACTGGGTGGGCCAAGGCAGGTCTTTACCTGGTCCCAGAACAGAGAAGATTGTGGTGGTTAGTGTCTCCTCACTGGTGGTGGGGCTCAGTTACAGATTTCCTCGCCACATCCTCTCCATTATTCCCTCTGACAGTGCCTGGTCCGCTGCCATGGTCGGTGGCATGGGCCAAGTGCCAGGTTCTGAGGAGTAGCTGACCCCTACTGACTCCTCCCAAGAGACCTCTGAGAATGACTGACGATCCTACACACCATGGGCTCCTATCTCAGGGCAGTGGTGGGTTGCAGCCACCTATGGAGGGGAGCTCCGGAAGCTTGATCCCAAGTCTCCCCTCAGACGACTTTCACCCACCCCGCTTCACTCACCCACTCACTCAGACTATCTTTATGGACGCTCACCTTTGTAGATATTTTCACTTCCCCACTGGTTCTGTTGCCATCTTGCCTCCTCTCCTAGCTTGTGGTTTTACATTTAGGTCTTTGATTCATTTTGATTTGACTTTTATATATGGTGTTAAGTGAAAGTAAAGTTTCATTCTTCTGCATGTGGTTAGCCAGTTTTCCCAGCACCATTTGCTAAATATGGTCTCCTTTCCCCAGAGATTGCTATTGGTGGCTTTGCCAGAGATGAGTTGGTTGGGACACTGTGTTTTTGCTTCTGTAATCCCTGTCCTGTTCCATTGGTCAATGTGTCTATTTTTGTACCAATACCAAGCTGTTTTAGCTACTATAGCCTTGTAATAAAATTTAAAGTCTGGAAGTGTGATACCTTCTGCTTTGTTCCTTTTGCTGAGGATTGTTTTGGCTATTCATACTCTTTTCTGTTTTCATCTGAATTTCTGTATTGTCATTTCCAGGTCCGAGAAAAATGATGTTGGTAACTTGATGGGTATGGCATTGAATCCTAGATTGCCTTTGATAGGATGGACATTTTGTTAATATTGATTCTGCCAATCAAAGAGCAAGGATGTTTTTCCATTCATTTGATTCATCTTTGATTTCTTTGAGCAGTGTTTTGTAGATTTCATTGTAAAGGTTTTTCATTTCTCTGTTTAGTTGGATGCCAAGGTATTCCATTTTTTTGTGGCTATTGTGAGTGGGATTGGGCTTTTTATTTGGTTCTCTGCCTCCTTGTTGCTGGTGTATACAAATGCAACTGACTTTTGAGCATTGATTTTGTATCCCCAAACTTTCCCAAAGTCGTTTATCAGTCTGAAGAGGCTTTTGATGACCTTTGAGTTTTCAAGGTATAGAATTATATCATCTGCAAAAGGGATGGCTTAACTTCCTCTTTTTTAAAATTTGGATATCCCTGATTTCTTTCTATTGACTGATTGCTCTGGCTAAGATTGCCAGAACTATGTTGAACAGGAGGGGTGAGAGTGAACATCTTTGTCTTGTTTCCATTCTCAGGAGGAATGCTTCCAACTTCTGCCCATTGAGCAAAATGTTGGCTGTGGGTTTATCATATATGGCTCTTACTATTTTGAGGAATGTTCCTTCTATGCCTAGGTGTTCAAGGGTTTTATCAAGAAGGGATACTGGTTTTTTGCTGAATGCTTTTTCTGCATCTAATAATATAATCAAGTGGCTATTGTTTTTACATTTGTTAATGTATTGAATTACATTTATGGTCTTGTGAATGTTGAACCAGTCCTGGACCCCAAGGATGAAGCCCAACTGGTCATGGTGGATGATCCTTGGGATGTGTTGTTGGATCTCATTTGCTAGAATCTTGTTTAGAATTTTTTTTAATCCATGTTCACCAAGGCAATTGGCCTGTAATTCTTTCCTTGTTGGGTTTTTGCCAGGTTTGTGTATCAGTGTGATGTTAGCAAATCATAAAATGATTTGGGAAGAATTCCATGATTTTTGATTGCCTGGAATACTTTGGATAAGTTTGGTGTCATATTCTTATATTTCTTATAGAATTCAGCTGGAAAACCATCTGATCTGGGCCTTTTTTTGGTGGGTAGATTTCTTGATGGAGTAGATTTTCTGGATTGTTATTAGTCTGTTTAGGGTTTCAGTTTCTTGTTTCAACCTTGGGAGGTTGTGTGATGCCAGAAATCCTCCATTTTCGTTAGGTGTTCTTAAGGGGTTACTTTTTTTTCTTTTAACTTCTGAATTTATATATGTGTATGTGTCCTTTTTTGTGGGTGCTCTGTAAATTCTGCGTTTGCCTGTACTTTTGTGATGGGCCTGACTGGGTTTTTTGTTTTGTTTTCTGTGTTCAAGACCTTTTTAAGTGTCTTCTGAAGGGCTGGTCTGGAGGCAGCATATTCTCTTAGGGTTTGGATGTCTTTGAAGATTTTTATTCCCAGTCACTGATGAAATTTAGCTTGGTGGGGTGGGAACTTCTTGGATGGAATTGTTTACCCTTAAGAATGTTAAAAATTAGACTTCAGTATCTTCTGGCTTGTAGTGTTTCTGCAGATATTCTGGAGCAATTCTGATGGGTCTTCCCTCATAGGTAGTCTGAACTTTCTCTCTTGCTGCCTTTTAGGACTTTTTTTTTCTTTCATTCTTACTTTGTGGAGGCAGATTACTATGTGTCTAGGGGTTAGTCTTCTCATGTGATGCTTTGCAGGTGTTCTCTGAATCTCTTTTGCTTGAATTGTCACATCTCTAGTAAGGTGAGGAAAGTTTTCTTGGATGACCTCATGGAATACTTGTTCCAAAGTGTCCTTTGTTTCCCTTTCTGCTTCAGAAATACCAATCAGGCATAGGTTTGACTTCTTGACATAGTTGCACATCTCTTGGAGGCTTTGCTCCTTCTTTTTGAGTTTTTTTTCCTATGTTTTCAACAGGTTAGGTTAATTCCATATTTTGGTCTTCAAGTCCTGAGATTCTTTCCTCTGCTTGGTTGATTCTGCTCCCTACGCTTGATAATTTGTTATTTATTTAAAGGATGAAGTTATTTATTTCCATTATTTCAGAATAAATTTTTTTACATGGCCAACTCTACTCTGATTTTATTGAGTTTCATTTATTGCTTCCTTTGGTTCCTGTTCATTTTTGCCATCCAATCTCTGATTTCTGTGGCTGTCATCTGGGGCAGGTTATTCTGGGAGGTTTCCATTGTTCGTACTTGGATGGCTGTTTTTTTAGGCACTGTCTGTTTAGGACTCTGGGGATTGCCTGTATTTTTCCATTGATTTTCCTCATTTGTGACAAGTCTCTTTTCCCTCTCTATAATTCCATTACTCAGTGAGAGAGGAAGAAGCATTCACTTCTGCTACTTACTCCACCTGTGGCAGGATACCGTAATTGCAAGTTTTCCCTCATTCTGCTAAACTAATCAAATCAGTTTTCAACTCCTGTTGTGCTGGGAGGAGGGAGGTGAACTGACTCACCTTTTAATTGCTCATCTCTCTCCTTCACTGAGCAGAGCCTGCTACTCTGTCCAAGCCTGGAATGAGATGTAAGGTAGGGAACCCAGAATTCTGCACCTCCTGTCACTTTCTGGTCTCTGTGTGTATAAATGGACTACTGCTGCATGCAGGGTATACTGATGGTTGGTTCCTACTCTCTGTCTTGCTTGGCACAAGAGGCGCTGGTTTGCTTCTCCACTAGCTGCCTGTAGTGTGCTTTCCAGCCAGATTCACTCTGCAGGCAGTTCTCTTCCTGCCTGAGAATAGGTTGTTATGGCAGCAGCTGGCAGGCAGGTGCTGTTCCCCATTTCACTTGGGCTTCGATTGCCTCTGCTTTGTCCTGATCAAAGCTCCTTCCTCATGGGAATAGCTCATGTATGACTGGGAGGGAATGAACTGATTGGAAATTCTTAGAATTATTTAACTTTCTCTTTCACTGAGCAGAGCTTCTGACGTTGTCCAAGCCTGGAAAAGGGAGAGGGTTGGGATGCCTGAGATCTTGTGCCTGCCCTTGTTTTCTGGTCTCTATGTTTACAAAAAGATTCCTGCTGGGTGCAGGGTGTATTGGTGGTTGGGCCCCTACTCTCTGCCCTGCTAGGAAAGAGATTCCCTGGTCTGCTTCCCCACTAGTTGCTGGCATAGGGCATGTCAGCTAGATTCACTCTGCAGGTGATTCTCTTCCTGCGATGGCAGCAGCTGGCAAGTGAGTTCTGTTACCCATTTCATTTGGGCTCCACTTGCCCCCCTGCTATTTCCTAACCAAAGCTCCTCTCCTGTGGGACCAACAGCTCATGCATGACTGGGAGGGGGTGAACTGTCTCCAAATGTCTTAGAACCACTCACCCACCTACTTCACCAAGCAGAGCTTCAGACCTTGTCCAATCCTGAAACAGGGCAGGGCATGGGTTACCTGAAGTCTTGCATCTACTGTTGTGCACTCAAGGAAACTTCTGCTGGATGCTGAGTGTATTTCCTGTCCAAAAGTGTTCAGGGCATCTCCTTCAATCGGTGCCTGGGTCCCCACTCTCCACCTTGCTAGGCAAGAGAAGAGCCAATCTCCTTCTCCACAATGGCCATCTTCCCTCTCTCTCACTTGTAACCCTTCAAGTATCTTATGAGTAGTTATTCTGATTACCTGAATCCACTGCTCTCTAGGATAAAGTCTCCTTTTTCTTAATTAGTTTCAAAGGTCAAGTTGCTAAGAACTAGCCTAATCCTAATTATCTTCTCCACATCACCACTGGTCAACATCTCGCTTAAATCTAGATGTGTCTCAGTCCATGCAGGTTGCAGAGGAGCCATAACCTTCCTTCCCACAGAAACTGACACATTCTGGTGCAGACTGAGCCTGCCTCAAATCTGTCTAGGCAGAACCAGAGTACTGAGCACATGGCTCACCAGGAATCCCTGGGCATTGGCAGTAGAACTGTACCTCAATCAGGTAAGACACACACAGACTTGCTTGTACACAAACACACAGGGTCCTTACACTCTCAGGGCCGTTGGCCTTTGAATTTCCTTACTACATCTACTATCTCTATCTGGTCCTCTCCATGGATGATGCAGCCAGGAACTCAGGAGACTGTGTGTGTGGAAGACAACCTCAGGTGTGGTAGCGTCCAGGAACCTGCAGCTGTTGATGTAGGGAATACAAAAGGCCAATGAGGGGAGGATAAGTCACCAAGGTAGGGAACAGAGGAAAACAAGTTGACTTGCCCCACACCCCTGCAGGTTAAGAGAAACATTGCTCTGTTCTCCCAATTCTTGTCCCAGAATCTGACTTCTTTCACTTTAAGGCTGTAAGACCTAGGTGCAGAGTTCATGTATGTCCTCTTGAAAGAAATTGGGCTTATTTCCAGCATCTGTCTCCAAGATAGCAAAGGAATGGTAACCTTTGTAGAGCAGAAGTAACCCAAAGTGTCTCCTTTGGGTGTCTCCTTGGAAGAAGTGGATATTGAGATCAAGAGGATACTTAACAATGTTTCTGTGGCTTCTACAAACAATTCAGGCTTTTGTGTGATGATATTTTTAACTTTAACTCCATGACAAATAGTGTGATTACACTGGGACCCAGGTACTCTTTTAATGTTCATCTGCTTTCATACATTATTGACAAAGCTGAAATGATGTCTCTAACCTTTTTCCTGTGTTGTCATTTCAGAATTCTGCTCAGGGACCACACTGACCTAACTACAGGGGGTCATTTGCGGAGTACAGGATGTAATATAGTGGTGGACACATTTCCTTGCTCAGCTTCTCCCTAAGGGAGACCTAGAAGGGCAGCTCCGGGCCCGAGCTTCTGTCAGACCCTGTCTTCTAAGCCCCTTCCCAGGTCTTTGGCCTCCATCAGTCTAATAAGTAGGTGCAGGGCTCTGCTCCTACCCTTTCACTGCTGTGGCTGCTCCTCTTCCTCATAGCCCTGCTTATCTATTCACTGTCCAGCAACACAGGTGAGAAAGGGCTTTCATGTCAGGTCTTGGAAGGTTGCCACCATTTCAAACTTCTGCTTTATGAAAAGTGGACTCGCCCATCACCACCCCATAATTATGTCTGGTACCACCTTGCTGGTTTTACAGATGGGCAACAATCTCGATCAGTGTGTCACAAAGTGAGAGCTGAGGAACAGCAGAGCTCCGGCTGTGGGTTTTTGTTCTATAGTTAACTTCCTGAGCTTGGTGTTGCACACAGCTTTTCTACTAGATATAGAAGATAACATACTCTTTAGAGTAGAACCAATTTGAATCAAAAATGTTTGTGGAGTCATTCTGGAACTAAATGTCTTCTATGTGTCTCTGTTATATTTTATCCAGTCCAGTTCTGCTGTTGTTGTCACTCACTGACTAACAAGATAGGGTGCCCCATCTTATGTGTGTACCCCATAAAATAAGTGTGATGTGGTTTATTGCACATATGAACCCTACTCACACACTCAGATTTTTAATGTCCTTTAGAAATTGACAACCTTAAGACTGGCAGAATTTTCTGAAATTTGTCAGAAATTACAAGTAAACATTATCCAACTAAAGGTTCAAATCTATTATATATTCTTTTTTGTTTTGTTTTGTTTGTTGTAGTTGGGGTCTCATTCTGTTGCCCATGCTGGAATGCAGTGGCACAATCTGGCTCACTGCAGCCATCCTTTACCTCCTGGGCTCAAGTGAGCCTCCCGCCTCAGCCTCCTGGGTAGCTGGGACTACAGGCACCTGCCACCGCAGTCAGCTATTTTAAAAAATTTTTGTAGAGATTAGGTCTTGCTATGTTGCCTAGGCTGGTCTCAAACTCCTGGGCTCAAGCAATCCTCCCACCTCAGGCTTTCAAAGTGTTGGGATTAAAGGCATGGGCCACTGCATCAGCCCTCTATTGTATATTCTTGTTTGTTTGTTTGTTTTGTTTTGTTTTGTTTGTTTGTTTTTTAAGTAAAACTAGTTCCTATCAACAGCTGAGAGTTTACATATTTTTTTCAAAGAAAACCAATGATGGTTATTTAGTTACATCTAAAATAATTTCAGTGTCCGTGAGTGTAATGTATACAGTATTAGAGGGGGGACAAAGGTAAAATAATCAGATGTTCTCTTTCATCTTTTGTTTTTCCTAATTTTCTCTTACTGATGCTTTATTACCTTCTTTGATCTACAGATCAATTCTTGGAATACCAGATTTGTATGAAATAGGCATGGCCTGTTTTCTGTGCATTTAACATATTCACTGTACTGTCCTCCCCTAAACAAAGATCCTATTTGTGTGAAGTTCTCTCATTTTTTAATACATTTTTAGAATCTTGTCAGTTTTCTGTTCATTTGGGGTTTTCTTATGGGGCTTTTGCAGTTTGTATCATTTGTGTATGGGCACAGGGGTATCTTGTCATTGTATCGTGCTAAAGTTGGTTATTAAATAGTTTGATTAAAAATTTTTCTGTTTTCTCTAAATATTTTGATGTGATGCATTTTCATTTATTTACTAGCTATTGTGCAGAAACTATTTGAACAATAAATCTGAGTGCAGAAGGAATAAAGATAAATCATGGTCTTTTAAATAACTTTGGACTTGTGCACTTGGCTGCATTTATCTGTACAAATTTATATGCATTAATAGTCTGGTGGACATGAAAGGAACTGAAAATTGTGAAATGCAGGTGAATTAGAAAGTAACACAGATTTGTACGCCCTTAGGTTAAGCAACTTTTTTGTGCATATGGGAGTCTCCCTCAAAAAATGGAATTATCTTTCGGAGGGCAGCCCTTTGCAGTACAGGCACTAAGTAAGTGTTCTAGGAACCCATCAGCATCAGTGTCCAGCTGGTGTTGTGAGAGACTGCATTTGACTCCAGTGATCTTTTTTTGGAGGTTACTTTAACATATTTGCTCATTTCATAATGGGTGGTTTATGAGCTCACCTGCCCACACTAGGCTGAGTATTCAGCAGGTTTTTGTTGTTGTTGTTGTTGTTGCTTTTACCAAAAATGGCTTGACCTCTATGCCCCACCCTCCTTATTCACCTGAGTGACTTTTTTTGTTTGTTTCCTGAGTTGAAAAAAGTTCTCAAATGGAAATGTTTTTACCAATGTGGAAAAAATGAAACAAAACAAAACAAAAAATGGCAGAATCACTAAAAAAAATCAAAATTGACAAGTTCAAAAACTGTTTTGAGCAATAGAAAAAGCACCTAGATAGATGTATTGCATCAAATGGAGAGTACTTTGAAGATGACTGAAATTTAAGCATGTAAGAATAATTACACAATTTTTAAAATAAATACAGTGTTATGGGGATTCCTTCTTCACATATACCAGAAACATATTTAAGTTTTGTAACAGAACACTTTCTGTTCCTGATTAATAAGTGTGTTATTATTGTCATTACATTGCAGGTTACATGCCTGTGAAAATTGTCAGAATGAAAGTGGAGTTGTTTGTGTGGAAAGAAGGAAGGAAAGAAGAAAGGAAGGAGGAAGGGAGGGAGGGAGGAAGGAAGGGAGGAAGGGGGAAGGAAGCCCTGACAAATAGAGCTGGGGAAGGCCTTGGACAGAGGCCTCTATGCTTGTATGCCTGTTAATAAAAACCACAACCCTTTAAAAATACCATTGCAACCTTATAGAAAAAACAATTCTGCAAGTACATCTGCCCAGCAACTGTCTTTCCAGTCTTAGGCTGGCATCATTCTTGTTTTTGATCTTTGTAGCCAAGGATAATTATTTCAACATAATTATGTAATCATCATTTTTTCTGTCTTCTGTTGACTCCTTGAATATGCACATAATTTGCCATGCTCATATTCTCTTTGCAAAGACCTATTCTCAAACATTATTTTCCTTTAGAGAACCCTTCTCTGTTTGCTATTTAGGTTGGCAAGACAAACCCAGATTCAATTTGGAGGAGTATGCTATGGCTCCGATGGAAAGACCTGCAGGTTACATTGCAGGGAGCGGAGAATATTTGGTTGTCTATGACCAGTAGCCATTGCAAGCCATTTACATCCCTGGTCATGTATGAAATCATGAGATGTGTTGCATCTAATGGACTTATTAATCGAGATTTAGTATTACGTTAAGAAAAAAACCAGTTGGACTCGGTGGCTCAGCCTGTAATCCTGCGATTTGGGAGGCTGAGGTCAGTGGATTGCCTGAGCCCGCGGGTTTGAGACTCACTTGGGCAACTTGGCGAGACCTCATCTCTACAATGAATAAACAAATTAGCCGGGTGTGGTAGCATGCACCTGTAGTTCCAGCTACTTGGAAGGCTGAGGCGGAAGGATCTCCGGAGCCCAGCAGGTGGAGGCTGCAGTGGCTGGGAGCGGCCACTGTGCTACAATCTGGGCAACAGAGTGAGACTCCAACTCAAAAAAAAAGAAAAAAAAAGAAGAAAAAAACCCAAGAAAAAAAACTTAGTTTTACATTAAGAGACTCTAAGGACAGATCCAGCAGTCATGGTCATGTTGAAATGTGTGTGCTCGTGATCATCATCCCTCTTTCACTGCAACACAATATTATAGATGCACATTTTATGGTGACTGAATATGGGAAATAGGGGTGTGTCTGTCTTCCTTTAGGTGTTTGCCCAGCTATTGTGAACACGGAGGTGAATGTACCCAGTCCTGGGACACCTTCTCCTGCAACTGCGCTCACACTGGCTACATGGGAGCGACCTGCCATTCCTGTAAGCCACATACCTTGCTGGCTCTCCTTTCTGTGCTGACCTCCATGGCATTCTATTTTCCTTTCTATTATTATTTGTACATGTGTACGTGACTGTGTAACTATGTGCCACGAGATAGCAACAGAAGACAGTAGTCTTTTAGGGACTAATTTTTATCTGGTTTATTCTTAATCAGCTTTATTTTCTAATTATGTTATGGGAGCTAACAGAAATACACAATATAGAAAGAGAAGAAAAGAGAGAGAAGAAAAGTGGGAAAAAGGAAAATAAAGCATAGAGAAATAAAATATAATAAAGAATTAAAAATAAGTCAATCAATCAGTACCATCAAGGATACATGATATAATAACTCATTCTGTTCCTCACATTGGGCTCCATTGTAGCTCTCAAGTCCTGTCTGCCCAAATAAAGATCATGAGTTACCAGATTCCCAATATTTTTAAAATTAAATGAGGAAAGTCTCAGAAGTATTGGGGGGCTAGAACATGGAAGGGGTCCTAGATGTTAGGAGAAACCAAAGAAAATGTTCTAGTCCCTCCTCCCATAGATGTGGTGTGATGGGGATGATGAGGAGAGGGGCTGGCACACAGTGAGAGTAGACCAGATGACTGCACTCTTCTAGTGCTCTGCCTGGCTTATCTTTGTTAGCCCTCAAAACAGCCCTGAGTTGTGAGTGTCATTATTATCTTCACTTTACACTTGAGGAAGGAGGAAGGCTAAGTCTTTTGCCCATGATCTAGCAGCTCTGATCCCAAGGGTCTGGCTCTAGAACAGGGACTGTCAACCACCACCTAGTAACATCTCTTTTATCTTAAACACCATGTCTCTTTTCTGAAGCACTATTCTATCAGTTTTAAAGCTAACAAAACCTTATTGACCACTATTTGTTAGTTACTGGAAGCATATGACAGAGCTCCTGAAATCTTCATGGTTTTCTGATTACAGTTGTTCCTTGGTATCTACGGAGAATTGATTTCTTGACCCACCCCTACAGATGCAAAAAAATCCTGATGTGAAATGTAGTATTTGCATATGTCCTATTTACATTCTCCTGAATACTTTAAATCATTTCTAGGTTATTTGTGATACCTGATACGATGTAAATGCCATGCAAATAGTTGTTATACTATGTATTATTAAAAATGTGCATTATTTTTGTTTTATTGTTGTTTTTATTGTTTTTCTTTTCCCAAATATTTTTGAGCCATGGTTGGTTCATTCCCTGCATGTGAAAACTATGAATATGGAGGCCTGACTCCATTAGTTTTTCTTTATGTTTTTGTTTTAGTTTTCCCGCATTTAAGTATCACTACTGATATTTCTGAGAACCCTCTTTCATAGTGCCTCCTCTCTCCCTGAGCATTTAGAGCGAAAAGTCATTGATTCTGCCTCACTAAGTCCTTCCCACTGGAGGAATACATTGAACCTTTAAGAATTCTTCCCTGTGAACTATTTAATTTTATTTCCACATAAATTGTGAGAGAAAGGCAGAGTATGGATTGTTACCAATCCAACTTGAAGGAAACTGAGTCTCAGGGAAGCTGGTGTTTGGTGTTGAGCTGAAACACCTGAGTCCTCTGACATGGGGGTTCTGCAGAGTAGCCCCTAAATACCTCCTAGGTTCATCCTGAAGACTTCCACTTGCATCTCTGTTTACTTCTCAGTGTCAAGTAAGAATTCGCTAAGGTAACTCCTCCTTTGAAAGGGCAAAACATCTTGGAAACCTGAGGCTAAGGACTAGCCAAATTCATGGTGTTAGCCTGAGACAGTCCCTTTTCCTTAGAATGTCTCCATCATGCCTAATAGGGTGTCTTAGACAAAGTAGATACCTAATAAATATTAATGGTTAATGAATGATTGCTAAGATGTTGTCTGTAACCATGATCTAAACATAATTGCAAGCAACATAGAGAAAAAAAATTAACAGATGTATATAAAGGGTGTTTGACCTGTGGCCCACAATTGATCTATTAACTGAATAGATCTTATTGTAATTCCTCAAAGGATAAACAAAAGAAAGTGGCATATTGCCAGATCAACAGTAGGTAGGTAGTCATGAGGTCATTATTTTTTGGTGGTGTGCAGCACAGTGATTGGGGTTGTAAGTATACAATTAATGCATGAGTGTATTTGCATTTAAAACAAATTCCCTCCTAATTATTCCTCCTCCACCGGTTCCCTAGGCATTTCCAGCCTCAACCCTAGTATAGCCACTGCTGTCAATGTGTGTGTATCCCTCTGGATGTTTTTATAAGGCAGTTATGAGCATGACTGCATGTTTATAGACATGTAAATGTGTGCAGCCAAAATGCAAGCGTGGTGGGAAAGCAATCCCTGTTATCTGTCTGTTCATTCGATGGTAACAGTTGTGTTCATATCGGACACATGGTCATATTTAACAAAGACATGGTTTTTTTGGTAATATTCCTGAGCTAAACAAAAATTATTTGAGCTTCTTATTCTGTGAGATGAAAGAAAATTTGTAGAATTCTCCCTGGGTTTTTCTTAACTAGTGAATGAGTTAGGCAAAGTTTTAAAATGTAGATAATCCCGTCAAGGTATCATGAATTCATATCCTTTTTGCCCCTACTAGGATCACTCCACTATGTATGTCCTGCTTACTCACCACCTAAGTCTATCTAAACGGACGCCAAACCTGATCCTCAGGACTGGCTCTGTGATTCCATCCAGCACTGCAGGATCAGCCCTGCACATCATTCCCAGCAGTCTTTAGCTACTTTTGAGGATTTTCAAAGGGTTTTTCCTCTCATGGCAATATATGATTCACATAAGAGATGTTACTTGGTTGAGTGCTCATTTAAACTTATTCTGAATATAAATGAAGTCCATCATCTCCAGATGGTAATCACTTGCCAATGTACATAGCAAACTATTTATTGTACAAAAAAAGTCTATTATGAATCAGGATGAATTGAAATTACAAAAATATGCATTATATATTTATTTCTTTGAATTTCAATTTCTTGAATTATCATTAGCAAAGTAAGGAAGTTCCTTTTTAAAAAAAACACTTAAAAACTGAATGAAGAAGAGTTGCTGATTTGAAAGATTCACATCATAGAAAAATATATTTTACATGTAAATTGTTTCAAGTAAACAAAGGATATCATTACTGAGTAAATTTCTAAAAATAACACTGATTAATAGATAATATCAGATCATTTAGGGAAACTAAACCAGTTCACTTCCAATACTTAGACTTTACAAAGCAGAACAATAACTAGTCTAAGTGTCCATGGTTTTGAAAAGAATCTTATGTTTCTAGGACATATAGGATTCAGATCCACAGGTTTTACGGTGATATATCATATCTTAAAATCTTTCAATATATACTTCAGAACTTTCACACTGCCTGATTCAAACAGAAGAACACTTACCTAGACGAGATATAACTAAGGGTGTTATAGAATCAGTGTCACTTGGGAGAGGTATCACATAATTGACAATATGGAGCAATTCCATTGTAACCCTTTTTGATGATATGTGGTCTTTGCAGCTGTCTATGAGCAGTCATGTGAAGCCTATAAGCACAGAGGGAACTCTTCAGGGCTCTACTATATTGACTCAGATGGAAGTGGTCCACTGGGACCAACTCTTGTATACTGCAATATGACAGGTATGTTAATAAGCTTTTCTATAATACTTACATTCCTTTAAATGTTTGCTGTGTGCAAAATCAAAATGAGGAAAGTAGCAAGTTTTTCCTAGTTGGCAGCTTTATTTAGATGTGCGTTGTGATTGTGATTCTAATGTCACTAAGAAGTATTAAATGATGTTATAAGACAGTTAAAAGGCAGTTAAAAGACAGTTAAAAGGCAGTATGTAGAAATTATGTTACTATTTTCTGGAAATGATCATTCTTTGTGGAACAATTATGAATAAATCTTTGCTTATTCATCTAACTTTAACATTTATCCATAAATGTTAAAGACTGAAGGATATTCACTTTTTAAATTTACAAAGACGTTTCTTTTGTATTCTTTTTACATTTTTAATATTTTGCCTTGTTCTCCAACTTTATTGAGGCAACATTGAAAAATAAAAATCATATATATTTAAGATGTACAACATGATATTTTGGTATACATATCCATTTTACCACAATAAAGCTAATTAGCATATATATCATCTCTCATACACAATATAGTATTAATTGTAGTCACTATGCTGTACATTAGATTTCTGGGACTTATTCATTCTTCATGTATGAAACTTTGTACCCTTTGACCAACATGTCCCCATTTCCCTAACCCACCAGCTCCTATTAACCACATTCTATTCTCTCCTTCTAAGAGTTTAAGTTTTTTAGATTTCATATAAGCACATGAATGTATCTAGAAGATAATAAGTGTTTCTAAAAGCATACATACTTCATGCGCAACTATGAATAAATAATTTTGCATTTTCCTAGAAAACCAATTATACAATATCATGTATGGTAGATAGCAATAGATATGTCATATACGAGTCTTTTACTACTTTGGTCCTTTTTTATTTGACAGCTGCTCCTCCAAGAATAGGAACTCAAAAAGACCAAAAAACATCAAGCATAATGAGTGATGCTACCCTGATTTAATTTAAGTTTTCTATATGTCCACATATGTAGGGCTGTCAGTTCCTTTGTATCTGTGTCTATGTGTGTGTCTGGATCCACAGGCTGTCCTCCATATCAACATAACATTTGCATCAACAAAGAGGACACAACCCTCCTTTAGATAGCTGTTTCTGTTTTCCTCTAGTGGTGTAGATGTAACAAGTACTGCAAAAACTGCAGAATTTGACTCTGGAGATTCTGAGTAAATGTTCAGGAAAAAAAACTGTAGATGGTACTATGGTAATTATAATTAGCTGTAATTTGATTTATCTTTTATTATGGCTATATACATCATCCTGGTAGGGTAGCAATTTCCACAAGAAGGACATTTGTTATTTATTTATTGGTATATAATAGTACATATTTTGGGATACATGTGATATTTTAATATCTGTATGTAATGTTTAATGATCTAACCAGAGTAATTGGGATATTCATCACTTTTTTGTATTGGGAATATTACAGTTTTTCTCCTAGCTATTTTGAGATATACAGTAAATTATTATTGACTGTAATTAAAAGAAGAAAATTATATATAGGTAAATTTATGATAAGGGTTTATGGGTAACTTTAAAAATCCTGATGCCTACTACCACTTCCAAACATAAAACAAAATGTGAGCCCTTTGGCAGTGGTTAGTCATATGATTTAATCGAAATTAAATCAAATACATCTGCCAGACTGAAAACTGTACCAGTGAAGTGTGCGAGCTCTCAGGGTATTGCACTAGATGGGGGCACAACTCTTTTGAGATTTTTGACCAGCATTTTATTACAAAAACTGACCAAAATATTGCAGTATAGCTTGTCTTTACTGAAAGATTTGTAATCAATACAATAGGTGAAGAAACAGTCAAGGAGCGTTTTCTAGATATTCTCAGTTCCTGTGGTTATAATAGGCCTTCAAGTTACCCTGTTTGAACTTGGTTTTTACTTCATTACCATGGGTCAAGCAAAGGCCAAGAGCAATGGAAGTTAAAGAACAGATCCTGGCTTCTCAATGATACATTTTCCTTTTATCAGTTAGGTGCTTAATTACCGCAGAAGTCTAGTGCATACTAAGCATTTAAATAATTTTGTCTGAAATTCAGTGTCCTATACACTGAAAAAATCTGAGATCCATGGAAAAGTAGCAATGATCCCAGCTGACTTGGTTCATGATAAATACAGTTTTGGTGTCTAGTTGGGCGTGGTGGCTCATGCCTGTAATTCTAGCACTTTGAAAGGTGGAGACAAGAGGATTGCCTAAGCACAGGGGTTCGAGACCAGTCTGGACAACTTGACAAGACCTCATCTCCACAATAAATTTAAAAAATAATTGGCTGGGTGTGGTGGCATGCACCTGTAGTTCCAGCTACTTAGAAGGCTGAGGCAGAAGGATCACCTGAACCCAGTGGGTCAACACTGGGCGGGCCGTGAGTGTGTCACTGCACCCCAGCTGGGCAACAGTGAGATTCCAACTAAAAAAAAAATAAAAAAAAAGTTTTGGTGTCTGAAGCCATTTGTTGATAATTAATTGTTGACTGGTTTGGTAAGACCCAAGTCAAGTTTCAAAGAAAGACATTTGCTGCCAAGAGGAAGGACTAAGCACGGACTTCCTGCCTGTCTGTAGTTCATGGTTGTAATAAAAGGACAATGTTTTTAAATCCCCTTTGGAATGTACAACTAGGTCAAAGACATTTTCTTTCAATGCTTAGTCATTCAGAGAGTACTAATTGATACTATAACTGATGTGTTTAAATTCTTTGTAAATTGCTGTTACCCTTCCAAGACTGAAGCTTGGCACCCACTGCCAGAGGATAGAACATTCCAAATGCTAAGAGGTATAAAGACATACATGCACTGCATCTGATTTCAACTAACTTTGGCTAATGCCTGATGATATACAGGCAGACTTTTCTTGCCTTAAAGGCAATAAAGAGCCTCTACATATGGGAGAAAAAAGGCAAAACCTTCCCAGTCATTTTGTTCACATGGGTGATGGCCTTGAAAACTGTCTGGTGGGGGTGACTTGAAGAAATGTCTAAGCACGATATTGAAAAGTTGCAGTAAGCCGGACTCGGTGGCTCAGCCTGTAATCCCGCGCCTTTGGGAGGCTGAGGTGAGTGGATTGCCTGAGCCCGTGAGTTCGAGACCCACCTGGGCAGCGAGACCTCATCTCTACAATAAATCAAAAAATCAGCCGGGCGTGGTAGCGCATGCCTGTAATTCCGGCTACTTGGAAGGCTGAGGTGGAAGGATCGCCGGAGTCCAGCAGTTTGAGGCTGCGGTGACTGGGAGTGGCCATTGCACTCCAGTCTGGGCGACAGAGTGAGACTCTAACTCAAAAAAAAAAAAAGAAAAAGAAAAAAGAAAAGTTGCAGTAAAGCTTCTAATATTTCACATGGGTGTGCTCAGCCCCTACCGTGTACTGGAGTAAAAAGCAGAACAACATTTCTGCTCTGGGGAGTGAGCATTTTTAGATGGGAAATTAGACCATCAACAGTGTCAGTTAATCACATCTATAGTGTGTTGGAAGGCAGCAAGGAAAGAGAATAAGACCTCGGATGAGGAATTACAATTTTGAACAGAGGCGTCAGGAAAGGACTCAATTGGAAGGTTGCATTAGAGCCAACTTCATAGAAGAAATCAACCCTGAAAAAACCTGTGTGGCCAGGAAGCAGAGGGAATAAATGAGTGCAAAAGCCCTGGGCTCACGGGGAGCCTGGTGTGTTGGGCAGGCAGGGTGGACTCCCAGAAGGTGAGTCTTTCCCAAGTCACATCACTGGGAAGTGGCAGATCCAGGACTCACACCAACAGTGTGGGTCATAACCACCATGCTATGCCTCTCCCCCAAAGAGGCAAGCTAGGAAATGGTTGTAGTAGTTGAGCTCAAGACAGTATGGTAAAGACTAGGGCTGGAGCAGAGAAGGACGTGAGAAGTGCTGGAGTTAAAATTGGATTAGGTGTAGATGAGAAGAGAGGAGTCAAGAATGACCTGATTGCTTTGATCTGAGACCTGGGCAGATACAGATACCTTCAGTGGAGATAGAGAATGCTTGGGAAGGAGCATATTTGAAACGGAAGACCAGAATTCTGGTTGTGAATATATGAAGCTTGGGTTACTATTGGTTATCTATTTAGACATTGAGTAACTATTGATTATAAAACCGTGTGACATGTAATCTTAAAGCCCACAGTGGAGTCATAACATCCTTGGCAGTGAGAATTTTTAAAAATATATTTTAGAATGTGACTTCAATAAATTCACCCAGACCAACTGGCTCCCGTTGCTTTCCTCGTCACTGGTGGGCACTGTCCTGATGGCCGAGATAACACTGCTGCTCGTGGTTCTCAGTGCGTGTCCCCTGAAGGGGAGCTCTGCTTTCAGCAGATAGGTTCTGGGATAGCATCCTAAGAGAATCTATTTGTATTCAGTTTTCCGAGAGATTCTGAAGTGCATACGTGTTTAGAAACCACTGTGCTGGTACTGAGGAACCTGAATTTTAGTGTGTACAGCCTACCCTACTGATACAAAAATTAAAATGGAAAGGTAGCACAGGCCATCACAGAACAGGAAAATAAAAATAAAATGTATGTAGATAGAAAGCCTTGGTTTAACTACAAATGCTCCTTGAACAACGGCTCTGCCCCAACTCTCTTCCCTGCACTGGGGATGCCGACCCTTGACCTACACAATGAAAAATCTACGTGTAATTTTTGACTCTCCCAAAACCTACTATCAATAGCCTGCTATTGACTGGAAGTCTAGTGTGCTAATATAAACATTCAATTAACATATACTCTATGTTATATGTATTATATACTGAATTTTTACAATAAAATAAGCTAGAGAGAAGAAAATATTATTAAGAAAAACATAAGGATGAGAAAATATATATACTATTCAGTAAGTAGAAGTGGATTATTGTGAGGTCTTCATTCTTGTTGTCTTCACGTGGTATAGGCTGAGGAAGAGGAAGAGTTGATCTTGCTGTCTTAGGGGTCTCAGAGGCAGAAGAGGTAGAGGTGGCAGGGGAGATGAGACAGACAAGCACACTCAGGGTAACTTTTGTTAAAAAAATCCACATATTAGTAGGCCCACACATTTCAAACCCATGTTCTTCAAGTCAACTGTATTCATTTTGCTATTTGAACAACTGTTCCATTGTTTCTATTTAAATAGATTGTTTCAGATGAGATTTAATGATCTGCCACTGAATTCTACGATTTCTGTAACATCCACAAATGCAACAAGAATTTTTCTCACATATTCAGATAAAATATAAGACATTGGTTATGTAAATTATTCTAGTGTTTAAATTTAATGTTTAAAAATCTTAAGAGCTTTAAGATGTGTTTGAGGCCTGGAATAGTGGCTCACACCTCTAATCCCAGCACTTTGGGAGGCCAAGGTAAGAGGATTTCCTGAACTCACAGGTTTAAGACCAGTCTAGGAAACTTGGTGAGACCTCATCTCTACAATAAAAAAAAAAAAAAAAAACAGCTGGGAGCGGTGGTGCACACCTGGAGTTCCAGCTACTTGGAAGGCTGAGGTGGAAGGATCACCTGAGCTCATCAGGTCAAGGCTACAGTGGCTGTGAGTGTGCCATGGCACTCCAGCCTGGGTGACAGAGTGGGACTCCAACTTTAAAAAAAAAGTGTGTGTGAGGACTTATAAACAATATGAGTAATAACTTAGTGATTCATATGCTGCATAAATTTTTATTATCAAAGATTACTAATTAACTAGGTATATTTTTGTATTACTTTGCAAATGAACAAATATGAAGTATAGATGATTGTTTCACAATGCTTTGGATAATTAAGTTATTTATGGAAATTTCTAGTTACCTAACTCATATTTTTAAAAACTCAGAAATGAGGATGTTGTTGTTCTATGTCATGGAAAAAAAATATGTGCTATAAATTAGGGTTGAGATGGAACATCAGGTAGATCATGGAACACAAAGAAGAAAAAATAACAGGACCTAGAGTAGGGGTTAAAAATATTTCAGCGATGTTTTCTGTATAATATTAACTACCAAGGATTTAAAGCTCAAAGTCTCAGGAAAGCAGTGTGCTAAAGACAAAATAACACTAAGATCAGGCCAAATGGCAATAAATATCTCTAGAAGCTACACAACAAAATATTTAATCAAAACTTGTAAGAAGAAAAAAAAAAAAAAACCAGAATGTTCCTGGGTAAAATGCAGTGAAGAAACCAAAGTCACCAGATTCTGATTTCTTGACTCAGTAAGTGAAGAAACTCACACTCCCTGCTCATTGTTTACAGTCAGTCACCCTCGTGGAAAACAAGCAGATGTGTTACCCTCAGATTTGACAGGTGGACAGCACGACAGGACCCTATCCTCTGAGATCCCGGCAGGGACAGACATGGACTGACCCTTGTCTTATGTTTGCACAGGAATGCCCTCATTCTTTTCCTCCTGGAGTTTTCTCCTTTGAAATATAGCATGGGGCTTAGAATGGAAGGCGCTCTTGGAAACCTTCAGACCTCAGCAGTCTTTGAGAAACTTTGCCTATTCAGAAGGCTGAGCAACTAACACTAGGCTGCCAGGAATTGTGTGGTAAATTTAGGAGGTTTTGGGAAATTGGGAGAGTGAATTTGGTTCCTCATTTGTATGGTAAGAGGATTAGGCTGGATAAAAGATAACAGGTTAAATAGCCCATGTTTCTCTTTGGGTGGAAACGTAGTGGAAAAAACTCTGAGAAAGCTACCATGGGCTGCACTTTAGGCACAATATAGTGTTCAGTTTATCCCTGTGGATCCAGGCACAGCTGCTAGTGATTTTATTAGATGTATTCATCATCCTGAGCACAACTTTTTTTACCAGTTCCCTATCTGAAGACAGAGTGTAGCAAGGTAACCCTTCTTCCATTTAACCCAAGGACACTCACCAGGACAGTGGTACTTGCGACTTCAGAGTTTACCTCAAGATAAAAATGTAGTAATTCTCTCTCTTTCCATCTCTCCCCTCCCCCTCCCCCCATTCTCTTTAGGATTAGAGACAGGTTCTGTTTAGAAATAACTCCAAGAACAGTTTTTATATGTAATTTTCACATTGCAAACCAGTCAAATTTGCTTCAGTCTCAAGAGCATGCTTATGTAAAATTGAATGAATGTGGCAGCAAGCTGCACTTTTTTTTTCTAAATGGGTAAAGGGTTAAATGATACAGGCATATTGTCTTCCCAGTCTTCTCAGAACTTGTGCCTCCTTCCACATCTGAAAAATTGTTATGGCCGAATAACACAGCTACTCCCCTTGACACCAATAAATCAAAGGGGCGGGGAACTGGTAGAAAGAAGTTTATTTCTGAGTTTGAGTCAAGGGAGCAGAGCCAGACTTGAGGTCTTTCTAAAATGGTTCTACTCACTCTCTAAGCTTTTACGGTTCATTTTTGTAGTCCAGAGTTGTCAGTACCTATACATTAGCTATGTGACCAGCAGAACTTAATTTATATTTAGATAGTGACATTTAGAGTAAGAAAAGTTCACAAGACCTACGACATCATGCATTACAGAAGTTATACAAATCACAAGACTTACATTGATACTATATAGTTCAAAGAAAGGGAGTAAACAGGGATTTACATCTCTGGGCATAGTCTGCAGGGAAGTCAAGAATCCCCTGAACCTACTTACTGGGAGTGTATAGATGACAAGGGGATTCTCAGTATTGTGCTCAGGAATGTGCAGGAGCACTTGAATCCCTGCCATGCTTTTCTCTAGGGGCAGTGGCAATATGGAGGAACATTAATGGGTCCCTGTATCAGAAATGCAAGTGTCTGTCTCCTTTCCAAAAGGGTAGTATGTAGACACAAATTGTATTTCCTCTTAGGTATCCATGAGAAAAGGGACTTTGCCTTCAGTTTCCTTGGGATTAATTTCCAGATCATGAGTGATGGATCCATAAAGTATAAAAATATCAACTTTCCTTGATGAGATATTCTTCTTTCTTTGTAGAGAGAGAAAAATCAGCAGAGAAGATGTGCTTTGGATTTATGTTTACCTGAATGTGTAAAATAAAGATATGTTTCTTTTTCCATCCAGCTACCTGCTTTCCTATAAATGCTCCTTGCATAGTTCAGAGGCATAGTATTAAGTGTAGAAATTATTGCAAATTGTAAGGTGTATATAATTTGGCAAAATAAAAAGAAGCTAGAGGATGTTTTATGATATGGTGTCAGTGTGATTATTTATATCCTGCTCAAGCAAACAAAACCACCAAGTTAAATTACCTGCAAATGCATTTGCCTGAGCTTTAGAGGGCGGACTGGGAGCCACCAACAGTCACTCTGCATGAGTGCAGATAAAACAGGCTCTAGCGAATTGGAGTAACATGTTCGATGTGGTCTGATGCAGGGGTAGTTCAAAAATACTTTTAAATATGTCCACTGTTGCAATAATTTCCCCAACTCTAATTTCGTGATTAAACTACAGAAAAGTTATTGGTTTTTTCCATTGTTCTGTTCACTTAGATTTCTTCGTCTGTCTCCTCATTCTTGAAAACCAAGGTTGTATTACATGATCTCAGAAGTCCCTTCTAAGTAATATGTTTGAAGTCTATTAAAAAATATGCTGCAAAATATGAGAGAAACCTGTCTTCCTTGGGCTCTTTTAAATAATATTACTATGTAAAGGGCAATCATTTAAATTTTGTGTTTTTTTAGAAGAGTATCATTCCCTTCTCTCTACTTGAAAAAATATTTCTATGGTTACATTTTAACCATGCAAGACATCTATTGCACCTACTACTAGCCTGTAAACTGTTCAGGCAGTTCATTTTTCTTTGCGACATAAACCATGAAAATGAATGACAAAATTGTGTTATAATTGATGAACTCCCAAGCCTAGCATAATCCCTACATATTTTCTTTTACCTAGTTCTGTTTGATAGAAGAAACGCTGAGGGTGAATGGGAGTAGATCATTACAAAAAGTTAATGCCAGGCCCATTTAAGTCATTTCCCATGAATTGTGTGAAAGGACAAAGCAAAAAAATGGAGTTACCTCAGCCATTTTTGTCAGACAGCTTGGTATTGGCTCATACTTTTGTCTAGTTATAGAGAATAATGTCCTACTTTCTAAAAAACTCTGTTAACTCCCTTGCTTAAAGGTAGACTTGGTTAACTCCTCTGTTTAGAGTCACTGATAATAAGTAAAGCTGTGACCTACCCCCAGTAACTGGCACCAAGAAATTATAATTAACATCTCTGCTCCAAGGATGTGTTTTCAGCTATCAATCCAGTCCTCCTGTTTACATGACAAACTATTTGGTCTCCGAGATGAAAAAAACAGTCATAATGACACCAACCCTCCTGCCATCTCCCCCAAGGATATATATATATATATATATATATATATAT